>NC_045959.1:111700378-111943385 GCF_010909765.2 Amblyraja radiata | reverse complement strand
CCTCTCTGTCCTGGGCCTCCTCCATGGCCAGAGTGAGCAACACCGGAAATTGGAGGAACAGCACCTCATGGGGAGTCTGCATCCTGGTGGCATGAACATTGAATTCTCACAATTCTGTTAGCCCTTGCTGTCTCCTCCCCTTCCTACCTCTCCCTCAGCCCTCGGGGCTCCTCCTCCTCCTTTTTCCTTCTTCTCCCTGCCTCCCCCACCCCCCCCATCAGTCTGAGAAGGGTTCGGCCCGAAACGTTGCCCATTTCCTTCGCTCCATAGATGCTGCTGCACCCGCTGAGTTTCTCCAGCATTTTTGTGTACTTCGATTTTTCAGCATCTGCAGTTCCTTCTTAAACAGATTATTATCTGAATTGGGTCAGATTTGGAAAAGGGGGGAGTGCAACGAGACCTGGGTGTCCTTGTACATCAATCAATTAAAGTAAGCAAGCAGATACAACAGGCAATAAGAAAGCAAATGACATGTTGGCATTCATAGCAAGATGATTTGAGTATGAGAACAAGGAGGTCCTACTGCAGTTGTACTGGGCCCTGGTGAGACCGCACATGGAGTATTGTGTGAAGGTTGGTCTCCTAATTTGATGAAGGATGTTCTTGCTATTGAGTGAGTGCAGCGTAGGTTCACAAAGTTAATTCCCGGGATGGCGGGACTGACATATGATGAAAGAATGGATCGATTGGGCTTATATTCACTGGAATTTAGAAGGATGAGAGGGTATCTTATAGAAACATATAAAATTCTTCAGGGATTGGACAGGCTAGATGCAGGAAAAAAAATCCCGATGTTGGGGGAGTCCAGAACCATGGGTCACAGTTAAGAATAAGGCATTCAATACTGAGCTGAGGAAAATCTTCTTCACCAGAGTAGTGAATCTGTGGAAATCTCTGCCATAGAAGGCAGTAGAGGCCAATTCAATGGATGTTTTCAAGAGAGAGTTAGATATAGCTCATAGGGCTAACGGAATCAAGGGATATGGAGAGAAAGCAGGAACAGGGTACTGATTTTGGGTGATCAGCCGTGATCATATGGATGGCGGTGCTGGCTTAAAGGGCCAAATGGCCTACTCCTGCACCTATTCTCTGTGTTCTATGCTTTGGTGCAAAAAAAAAAAACAGCTGGTTGAACAGTGGGTAAAGTAGGTCTGCGGAAAAGATGGAAATAGGCATTATTTTCAGGACAGAAAAGCTATTGGCACATAGCCAGTATAAAGAGGTGAGAGGAAGGGGTGAGACAGGGCAGGTAGATAATTGGTTGGACCAAGTAAGGTGGGGGATAATGAGAAGAACTAGGGGACAGCACGGTGGCATAGCTGTAGAGTTGCTGCCTTACAGCGCCAGAGATCAGGTTTGATCCTAACTGCCGGTGTTGTTTGTACATTCTCCCATGACTGCATGGATTTTCCCTAGGTGCTCCAGTTTCCTCCCGCAATCCAAAGACATACAGGTTTTGTAAGTTAATAGGGTTTGGTAAAGATTGTAAATTGTCTGGGATTGTACATTGTGTGTAGGATAGTGTTAGCATACGGGAATCTGGTTAGAGCATACTCGGTGGGCTGATGGGCCTGTTTCCGAGCTATATCTCTAAACTAAACTAATTTGAATTTTCCATCCCACTATAGTGAGAAGAGAAAAACAAGTAAAGTCCTTTCCACAGGTTTGAAATAGACATAGACTATTTCCATATGGAAATGAGGCTAGCTAGTTTCTGAATCTCACTTTGACTCCAAGGCAGCCTGGGCTAGAATCAATTATGAAAACAGTAAATATAACTCAAAAAAACAAAGCAAGGTTATCTCCTGAAAACACTAAGCTGTTTGCTGCTATTCCCATTCACTCAGTTAGTCTCATTTCGTCCCCATATCCTCAAATTCAGGACCCTAACCTCTGACATCCATCTCCTTCTTTCCCACTCAAAGTTTTCTTACACCCCTCCGACTCAGTATTCAGAACTATTGTGGAGGGATTTATGGTAGCTCATACTTGTCATTGATTTGTAATATCTATTTTGAATACTTTATAAGTTACAAAGTAACCTTCCAGAAACATTGGATGGATTTAAGAGAGAGTTAGATTGAGCTCTAGGGGCTAGTGGAGTCAAATGGAAACTGGGAGAAAGTGGGCACGGGTTATTGATAGGGACGATCAGCCATGATCACAATGAATGGCGGTGCTGGCCTCGAAGGGCCGAATGGCCCTCCTCCTGCACCTTGTTTCTATTTCAGAAATCCAGGATCAAGCATGCGTAAACTGTAACAATTGGATTAAAGAATAGCTGCACTCACCCTCCTCTTAAGAAGGAGGTCGGGCAATTGACTATGTATCAGTGGGGAAGTACTTTGGGACCAATTACCATAATTCTTTACATTTCAATAAAGGCATGGGAAAAATGACATTGACATAATTTTGATGCATCAGACAAAAGATGATTGGAAGAGACTGTCTGCCGGTAAGGAGACACACAACTAGTGAAAGCTTTTAAATGTGAGATAAGAATAGCTCAATGACCTGTGTTTCCCTGCTAGAATAGTTTAAACAGGAAGATTATGGTCTGACCTGTGGCTAAAGAGGCTCATTGTCTGTTGTTCCCTAGCTTGTTCTTGCTGCCCCTCTTAAATAACAGAATAATATCAGCCACCCTCCAGTCATCCAATACGTTACCTGTGGCTTCCTCTTAGGAAAAGAATGAGATGTTCTGGGATATGGCGTGCTGGGTATAGTAACTTTGCAGATGACACTAAGTAGGAGGTATCTTAGAGTCATACAGTGTGGAAACAGGTCCTTCGGCCCTATTTGTCCACACCAGCCAACATGTCCCAGCTACACTATTTCCCCCAAACCTGTCCAATCCATGTACCTGTCTAACTGTTTCTTAAATGTTCGGATAGTCCCAGCCTCAACAACCTCCTTTGGCAGCTTGTTCATACACCCACCACCCTTTGTGTGAAAAAGTTCCCTCAGATTACTATTAAATCTTTTCCCCTTCCCCTTGTCATCTGGTCCTCGATTCCCCAACTTTGGGCAAGAGACTCTGTGCATTTACCCGATCTATTCCTCTCATGATTTATACACTTCTATAAGATCACTCTCATCCTCCTGTGCTCCAAGGAATAGAGACCCAACCTACTCAACCTCTCCCAATAGCGATCCGCCATTTCCGTTATTTCCTGGAGGGGCGCGGGTTCACCGCATTCATGGATCACAAGCGACTCACGTTCGCTTTGACTAAGGTGACCCGATCCCTGGTCCGCAGGCAACAGAGACACCTCGCCTACATATCCAAATTCACATCTAACATTCGGCATGTGGCGGGGAGGCTGAACGTTGTGGCTGACGCGCTGTCCCGTCCGGCAGCCCCGAGGTTTCCGCTTTAATCCTAGTGTGGATTACGCGGAGGCTGGCCGCTGCCCAGGAGGCTGATGCCAGCATGGGGATTACCGCAATGCTGAATCGGGCCGTAAATTGGCTGAGGTGCCCTGGGCGCTGCCGGCGTGCGGGTTATTTGCGATGGTCTCCACGGGCAAAGCCCGCCCCATTGGCCCGATTGCCTGGAGGCGTTGGATTTTCAACACCATCCACAGCCTAGCTCACCCGTCCATTCGCGCCACCTCTGCCCTGGTCGCGGCCAAGTTCGTCTGGCATGGGTTGCGAAAGCAGGGTCGCAGCATGGGCCCGCACTTGTATCCCCTGTCAGGCTTCCAAGGTGCAAGAGGCATGTGTGCCCGCCCGTGCAGGATGTCGCTGTTCCAGACGGCAGTTTCCTGCACATCCATGTCGACCTGGTGGGTCCCTTGCCGTATTCACGTGGGGCCACTCACATACTCACTATTGTGGACAGGTTCACCAGGAGGCAATACCGTTAACTGATACCTCCACTGATACCTCCTTCCGAAATTACTATCGATCGTGGGGCCCAGTTCACGTCCTCCCTGTGGTGTGGTATGGTGCAGCTGTACGGTGCGAAGCTGCACCATACCACCGCGCATCATCCAGAGTCAACCGGTTTGGTTGAGCATTTCCACAGACACCTCAAGTCGGCGTTGAAGGCTCGGCTCACCGGCCCCGATTGGGTTGACCAGTTGCCGTGCGTTCTCCTAGGCATCAGAACTACGCCTAAGGAAGACCTCGACGCCTCCTCGGCCGAGCTGGTTTACGGCTCGGTTTTGCGGGTACCTGGAGATTTTCTGCCCGTCACATGTGATCAGGCGGTCCCGGCTTCGGCGGTGCTAGCTGACCCTCGCGAGCGAGTGCGCGCTTTGGTCCCGGTTCCCACTTCCCGACACGGGTCGTCCACGGTGCATGTGCCTACTATGTTACGGGGATTGTGCTTATGTTTTCCTTCGTAGGGATGGTCACCGCTCGCCATTTCAGCTGGTGTACGAAGGTCCGCTACAGTGTGCCGAGGACTGGTATCTCAACGTTCACATTGGACATGGGTGGCAAGGAGGAGTTCGTCTCCATCAGCGCCTTAAGCCAGCACACGTTGACGAGGATAGCCCGGGACGGTGGCCATTCTGCAGCATAGAGGGTGTCCGCCGGGCGTTTTGCCGCCCTCTGCACCTGTTACCCCCGGTTATGTTTCACCGTCCCCTCTGTTATGCCCGTCCCTCATTCACGTTTATTGCGTCCCTCCAGTTATGTTTTGCCGGCCCCTATTGTTACGCTCGCCCCGCAACCTCGGACTACACGTTCCGTTCGAACCGTCTGGTTACCCGTGCGTTCCGTACCGCGGATTCTGGGGGGGACCATGTAGAGGCGCCTGCTGGCGCACGCAGATATCGAACCGGCGTTCGGAAGCACGGTCACGTGACTCGGAAGGGGCTGCTGTTTTTCACGCGGTTTCGCTTTCACGCGGCAGTTGAGTGCTGACCACCATTGTGGCCAGACGTGTTGTAAGAACCTGTGAGCTAAGAAGTTATTTTCAGAATAAAATAAAACTTAGTTGTCGTTCTTGCGATCGTCAAAATGTCATAGAACTAGACAGGTGATCGATGGTTGGCATGGACTCAATGAGCTGAAGAGCCTGTTTTGTGATGTATCTCTGAACTAAACTAAACCTTTCCACCTCTGAGTAAGGTTCACTTCCCTAAAGTTCCCTAGCTTGTCCTTGCTGTCTCTCTTAAATAACAATATCAGTTGTCGTGGTCCAAATATTCTTAAACAGACAGGAACACAAATAAAATCAGCAGAAGCAGTAAAATCTTTATTTCGCAAGGCAGGTGTGGTTAAAAGCTCTTTACCGTATGCTGATAACAGACTATACAGAGAATTCCCACACAAAGGGTCAATGATCTCAGTGCATGTATATATACGCCACTAATCAACGATTCAGCAATATGTTATCTACAAAGCATAGTACAGCCTCTTGTTTCTTAAGATTGACAGATCCTTAAGATTGACAGCTTCTTAAGATTGACACCTTCTCTGACAGAGGAAGGGTTAGCCATATATGGTTATATGAGAAGGTTATATTTCTGCAGAACAAGCATTTTTGTTTTTTTTCTACTTATGACGCACATCTTAATCTATAGAACAAGGGTTAGTCTGAATTCTCTCCTATGTTTATATTATAGAGGAGACATTCATGAAGCTGTGCTTGTTATCTCGCTTATGTTATTGGAAAGGGGAACATCGACAGTATGCTGACCTTAGAGTTAGATAGAGCTCTAGGGGCTAGTGGAGTCAAGGGATATTGGGAGGAAGGCAGGCACAACTTATTGATAGGGGACGATCAGCTATGATCACAATGACTGGCCGGTGCTGGTTCGAAGGGCTGAATGGCCTCCTCTGCACCTATTTTCTCTGTTTCTATGACCTTGTTAATGTACTGAAAGCAAGGGTTAGTGCTTTTTTTGCTAGCTTTGCAATTATAGAAGAAGGTGAAAGCCTGTCTTAGTTTCATTTTGTGAGTTTAAATCATTATTAACTTCCACACAGTCACCATCCAGTCTTCCAGTACTTTACCCATGGCTAAAGATTATGTAAATATGTCTGCAAGGGCCTCTGCAACTTTCTCCCTAGCATCCCAAATGTCGGAGAATGCACTTGGTCAGGCCTCAGGGATTTATTCACATTAATGAGGTTTAAACCTGCCAGTACCTGCTCTTTGGTAATTTGAATATGATCTAAGATATCACAACTCCAATGCCTTAATTCCTTAGCTTCCATGATTTTCTCAGTAAAAACAGACGAGAAATATTAATTTAATATGTCCCCTATCCTGATCCTTCTAAAGGGACGTGTTCTTTCCCAAGCAACTTTTTTGACTCCTAATATACCCATAAAATCTCTCAAGAATTTCACCTAACCTGTCAGATCGGTTTAATGCCCTCTTTTTGCCATCTTGAAGGCCTTATTATACTCATAAAGAGCCTGGCAGCCTAACTCTGATGTATGTATCCCTCTTTTACTGACCAGAGCCTCAATATCTTTCATCAACCAATGTTCCCTCAAACTGCCAGCCTTGTCCTTCGCCCTCACAGGAACTTTTGAAAGCCTTCCACATGCCAGTCGTCCACTTAACTGTAAATAGACTCACCCAATCATCCTTTGCAAGTCTCACCTCGTGCCTCCAAAATTGCCCTTACCACAAACTAGGACCATCACTTGTAGGCCAGTCCTATCATACTCCATATCTACTTTAAAACTAATAGAATTATGGTCTCTGGTCCCAAGCTTCTCCCCCATTGACCTTTTGAATCATTTGCCTTAACTTGTTCCCAAAGAGGAGGTCCAGTGTTACATATTTTCTGGTAGGGCCCTAGACATACTGATTAAGGAAGATTTCTTGGACACCTTTAACAAATTCCATCCCGTCCAAGCCCTTTACATTATAGGGGACCCAGTCACTATTGGGGAAGTTGAAATCTCCGGCAAACACTGCCCTATTATTTCTATAGCAATCTCCATATGCATCTGCTGCTCTAATTCCCACTGACAATTGCGAGGCCTATAACATATAGCGTTACCATCAATGGCGCTCCAGCCACTGCCAGTGCATGCGATTCGGGAGGGGGGGGGGGGGTTAAAATGCAGGTTTGTATTGGTTGTCAGAGAGGGATTTCCTTGGGCTGCTAGCTGATGAAGAAAAATCGTTTGGGCTTCCCTTCCCGGTTAAAAAAAAAATTTGCTGGACCATTGCATCGCTGGATTGAACTTAAACACGACTAAAAATGCCTTCAACATCACGGACCACAATATCAGGACTAAACAAAAGGTATGTCGCTTATTTAACATATTATTCTGGTTTTTAGTTTTGCTTCATCTTAATCTTATGATGCAAAAATCTTATAATGCAAAAAAATTTATTTAGGCATTTTATGAATCGGCTGTGTCTTGCCTTCCGATATGGGCTTAAGTTTATGGCAACGGCAACATTCCAATCGATCACATTCCAGAAACATCCACTCTCAAGATAATCAAATTCATTATTTTTTTTGCAAAATCATGTCATAAGAACATCTAAATCAATCTATATTTTTTGATATTGTCCCATCCGTGATCAATATTTTCATACTAAATATCCAAAGTACAGTTTTAGTCAGATGTGCAAGAAATAATGATTTTGATTATCTTGATTGGATGTTTCTGGATTAATTTATGGGAATTAAACATTAAATTCCTTCGATTTGATATATAGATTCATGACAAAGTGAGATTTAAAAATCATGTTATATTGTGAATTCTTGTGTGAATGGGATCAGTTTGTTATTTGTTATTTGGATACTTAGGCTATTTAAAAAATTTAGCCGTTTCTTAAGAAATGGATAGATGTTTAGATCTAGTGTTTGAATTTAGATGATTTTAATTGATTAGATTGATTTTGATTGATTTGATGAAACTGATGAATATGAGTTTTTTATTGGTTATTTACTATTTGTTTTAGCGTTTAACTTAATCATTTCTACCTTTTTTTCTAAAACTGCAAACAATAACTTGTTTCTGTTAATGTTGTTCAGTGTTTCTTTTTCTTCATGTTTTAAACAGATGTCTCCAAAGAAGAAATGCAAAATTGTCAATCCAAATGCCCAGCAAATGAGATTGATTTAGACAGCATTCGCAGAGATTATCCAAGTTTGGACTACTACAGGACATTCTTAATGAGAAAGTAGTGGGCAGAAAGGCATGTCATGCATGGTTTGAAGAGCAAAAACTTGTAGTTTACAATGCTAAATTTGAAAAGTTGAGAAAAACAAGGTGTACAGAGTTGCTTATTGGTTACAATCTGAGGAGTATGATGATGCTACTGATTACAATATGCCAATGTACCAGCTAGCAACTGATCTTCTCCATAAGGACTTGGTCTTTTGCTAGAAATTGTAATTTCTTTACTTATCTGTTAAGGACTTACAGCATATAATACAATAATATTGGTTCTGATTTTGAAAATATCACCTTTTTGAATTTTCAAGTGGTCTGGGTGTTTGGGATGTAATGTTAAAATTGTACAAGGCATTGGTGAGGCCAATTCTGGAGTATGGTGTACAATTTTGGTCGCATAATTATAGGAAGGATGTCAACAAATTGGAGAGAGTACAGAGGAGATTTACTAGAATGTTGCCTGGGTTTTAGCAACTAAGTTACAGAGAAAGGTTGAACAAGTTAGGGCTTTATTCTTTGGAGCGCAGAAGGTTAAGGGGGGACTTGATAGAGGTCTTTAAAACGATGAGAGGGATAGACAGAGTTGACATGGATAAGCTTTTCCCACTGAGAGTAGGGAAGATTCAAACAAGGGGACATGACTTGAGAATTAAGGGACTGAAGTTTAGGGGTAACATGAGGGGGAACGTCTTTACTCAGAGAGTGGTGGCTGTGTGGAATGAGCTTCCAGTGAAGGTGGTGGAGGCAGGTTCGTTTTTATAATTTAAAAATAAATTGGATAGTTATATGGACGGGAAAGGAATGGAGGGTTATGGTCTGAGCGCAGGTATATGGGATTAGGGGGAGAATACGTGTTCGGCACGGACTAGAAGGGTTGAGATGGCCTGTTTCCGTGCTGTAATTGTTATATGGTTATATTATTATATGGTTTATTACTATTTCCGTCACAACGGTCAATTTTGTAATTAGCTACAATTAGGTTAACTGATTATATGCTTTAATTTCAGGTCATCCAAGTAAAATGTTTCATATTTGTTTCAGAATGCTTCAAACTATAATAACTGAAATTTTCATTCAGTTCTCTTAATTTTTAAGAAAGTAATGAGCTTTTGACTGTCCTCGATCACAGCTTTTGTGGAAAAGCAATAGGGAACAAGATGCTAATTTCCGAGTATGAAAATGACCATAACTTTTTTAATACTGAAGATATGAAAGAGAATTCTGTATCAAATTAAAGTTCTTGTTATGCTTTATCTGATGGGATAAATTACAGGCTTGATTTTTAAAATCTCAAAATTGTGACCATTCCTATAACATAGCTTTCAAACTTGCTTTCAGAAGTTTGGTGGATGGAAAAGCAACCATGAAAGATCTTTAACTTGATACCCTGCACACTTTACAAACTGAACAAATGATTTGATACACACAAAAAGCTGGAGTAACTCAACAGAACAGGCAGCATCTCTGGTTAGAAGTAATGGGTGATGTTTCGGGTCGAGATCCTTCTTTTGATAAGTTGGTGAAATGTCAATTATTTTCTGCAGTTACACAATTACTTATCTAAATATCACTGTCGCTAAGAAATAATTTCTATGTTAATTCCAGGAACATTGCACCAAATCTTGCTGTAATGATACCTCCTAACAGCTGTAGCCCGGCTGTTTTCTACATCATTTGTGGTGTAGGTCATACTATGTCCTTATTTGTGGCTTATTAGCAATACCTATTCACTTCATTATTTGCCTTCATTGTTAAGCCGTAACACTAGAACTCTTACCATTTTTTGCACTATGTTCCTCTTCTTCTTTTGATACATTTCTATCCATTGCCATCCTTGCCTTTCTCAGTGATTTTCATTCACTCCTTTAGGGTCGTCTCAGTAGGTGATAGCTTGCAATCTTCCAGCAATATGTGAATCTTGGATTCCACCAGCTGAAAAGCATTATATAAATGGTTTATTTTCTCTTAAGCCAGTTGTAGCAAAAATGAACCAAATCTACTTTCAAGGCAACTTTCTGATCACTTCAACTATGCCAATGAATGATACCTTGATATTTACCTGCTTTTGTATTTTATGGAAGAAGTAGTATCTTTATAGAATCAGTACCTATATAGAGATGTAAGCAATCCAGAGGCTTGAGGGCAATGTGGAACATGGAAAGTCCACAGTACACAATTGCCCACAGCCAATTGTTGCATTACTTGCTCTGCAAAATTGAATACATTTTGAATACATTTTTATATTAGCCAAGTATGTATACATACAAGGAATTTGCCTTGCTGCTTTGCTCGCAAATAACAACACGATATGAGTAGAAAAATAAAAATAAAACATTATAATTGAAATGAATCAGAAAAAGGTGAGCTGCTCACACTTCCCAAAGATATTAATGAAAGATTCCTAAAATTGTATCAAAATCTATATGCATCAAAAACATCAGCCGACTCTGCAAAGATCAAAAACTTTCTTGACAATTACAACCTCCCATCACTTAATGAGGAGGAACGAGAACAATTAGATGGTGAGATTACAATAAAATATATTGAAGAAACTATCAAATCACTGAATAGTGGGAAAACGCCAGGTCCAGATGGGTTCAGTAATGAATTCTATAAAAAATTCAATGATTTACTTTCTCCATGCCTACGAGCCCTTTATATACATGCTTTTAAAGAACAGACCTTACCACAAACCCTTACATTGATACCTAAAAAAGATTAAAATCTTGAAGAGCCTGGATCATATAGAGCAATAGCTCTTCTAAATACAGATCAGAAAATATTAGCCAAGACTTTGGCAAGAAGACTAAGTCTGTACATTAGTAAATTAATACATCCAGACCAAACTGCGTTTATACCTAAGCGACATTCGTTTCATAATTTGAGACGCCTGTTTAATATAATGCATTCACACAGAACGATAAATGAAGATTTAACAATTATTTCTTTAGATGCAGAAAAAGCATTTGACCAAGTAGAATGGGCCTATCTCTTTACAGTGTTGGAAAAATTCCAACTAGGAGAACATTTTATTTCATGGGTAAAGTTGTTATATAACAATCCGACTGCCAGAATATTGACTAATCAAATTCTGTCATCTAAATTTCAATTATCCAGGGGTAATAGACAAGGATGTGCCCTTTCACCAATGTCATAGAACCCTTAGCAGAAAACATACGAGTACATTCGGGCATTCATGGATACAATACTAAACATACCAATAACAAGATTTTGTTATATGCAGAAGATGTACTCTTATACATCACCAATTCTCAAGTCAGTATCCCAAATATATTAAACCTTATAGAACAATTTGGTTCCTTTTCAGGATATAGAATAAACTGGAATAAAAGTGAAATTATGCCAATAAAAGCTCAAGACCCTTCACAACTCCAAAAAATCCCTTTCAGAATTGTTACTGAAAAATTTAGATACCTTGGAGTCTATGTGACTAGAAAATACACCTCTCTATTTCAAACAAATTTCCCACCATTAATTACTAAATTAAATGCCTTCATTCAATTTTGGAAAACACTCCCTATTTTCCATATACTGTAGGTAAAGTAAATGCCATAAAGATGATTTTCCTTCCACAACTCCTATTCAATTCAATACCGATATATCTCCCAAAGTTTAAAAAAAACTTGACTCTGTTATTACAAATTTCATTTGGGACTATAAAACCCATAGAATACATAAAAAGCATTTATGTAAAGCTAAAGAAAATGGAGGATTAGCACTCCCTAATTTCCTTTTCTACTACTGGGCGATTAATATTAAAAACTTAATCTACTGGATGGATGATCCATGTCAACAGGTAAACTGGTAAAAAAATGGAGAGGGAAGATTGTTTGCCTTTTAATAAAGGTGCGATTCTTCTTTCTCCAACACATCAGAATAAATCAACGTATGAGCAAGACCCGATAATACACAGCACCCTACGCATTTGGAAACAGTTGAAATCAAGCCTCAAACTGAGGAATTTCTATCTCCTTTTACCAATCGCTAACAATCCCTCGTTTAAACCGTCTACTTTAGACAAGGTGTTTGCACAATGGAATAACTCAAGAATTAAAACGGTGGGAAATCTTCACGAGAAAGGGATTTTCCTCTCGTTTCAAGAACTACAGGAGAGATATCATTTGAAAGCAAGCAATTTTTTTAGATATCTTCAAATCCGAGACTATGTGAAAACATACACAAGACTGTCATTTTATGGGTTCCGATATACTAGATGAATGTATGAATAGACAGAATGATACAAGCAAGTCAATATCCTACATTTACAACACTCTTTTAATTGCACACATCCCATCTTCTGAGATGCATAGGCGAGCATGGGAAGTCGAATTAGGTTTATTAATTTCAAAGGATAGCTGGGAGGAAAGCCTTCTATACATAAACTACTCCTCTCTCAATGTCAGGCAATCCCTGATACAATTTTAAATGCTGTATAGACTCCACTATTCAAAGACCAAATTGAACAAGATCTTCCCAAACGTCTCTCCCATTTGTGATAAATGTCACTTCCAAGAAGCGACTATAACCCATTCCTTCGCTTCCTGTTTAAAGTTACAAAACTTCTGGAGGGGAATATTTGATATCTTCTCCAAAATACTTAAAATTAAATTGGAACCAGATATAAATGATCGCATTAGATATGTCAGCGGCCTATTCTAAGCTAACGACGATAAAACTAATACTCAAGTTTTGAAAACTGACAACAGTCCTCACAGTGAAGAGGTGGATTACTGATTTGCCCGAGACACTACATTTAGAAAACATTAGGCTTGTCTTGGCGGAAAAAGCAGATCAATTTCTCAAGACATGGTTACCTTTCACTGAATTTCAGCAATAACAGAATGGTTAAACACAAATTTAAACCCGATGCCAGGTGAGGGGGGGAGAGGTCTAACTCCATCTTCTCTTTTCTTATTTCTTTTCTTTCCTCTTGCACTTCTTTGGTAGCTTAGGGTCTTTTTCTTGCTTTCTCTTATGTTCTCTTTCTTCATTCTCTTCTTTTTTCTCTCTTTTTTCCCTTTTTTTCTTTTTTTTTTCGATTTAGGTTTCAATGTAAAAATGAAGCTGTACAATAATTGTATAACTGTTATGTCGATTGCCTTATCCCTGTACATCCCTATCCCTTTTCCCTTATCCCAAGTAGAGTAGCTATGGAAACTATGAGATTCAAAGAAGAGGAAGTACTGACACTTTTGAAAAATATAAAAGTGGATAAGTCTCCAGGTCCGGACAGGATATTCCCTAGGACATTGAGGGAAGTTAGTGTAGAAATAGCAGGGGCTATGACAGAAATATTTCAAATGTCATTAGAAACGGGAATAGTGCCAGAGGATTGGCGTACTGCGCATGTTGTTCCATTGTTTAGAAAGGGTTCTAAGAGTAAACCTAGCAATTATAGACCTGTTAGTTTGACGTCAGTGGTGGGCAAATTAATGGAAAGGATACTTAGAGATAATATATATAAGCATCTGGATAAACAGGGTCTGATTAGGAACAGTCAACATGGATTTGTGCCTGGAAGGTCATGTTTTGATGAGGGTAAAGCAGTGGATGTTGTATATATGGACTTCAGTAAGGCCTTTGACAAGGTTCCTCATGGAAGGTTGGTTAAGAAGGTTCAATTGTTGGGTATTAATGGTGGAGTAGCAAGATGGATTCAACAGTGGCTGAATGGGAGATGCCAGAGAGTAATGGTGGATGGCTGTTTGTCAGGTTGGAGGCCAGTGACTAGTGGGGTGCCACAGGGATCTGTGTTGGGTCCACTGTTGTTTGTCATGTACATCAATGATCTGGATGATCATTGGATTGGTAAGTATGCAGATGATACAAAGATAGGTGGTGTTGTGGATAATGAAGTAGATTTTCAAAGTCTACAGAGAGATTTATGCCAGTTGGAAGAGTGGGCTGAAAGATGGCAGATGGAGTTTAATGCTGATAAGTGTGAGGTGCTACATCTTGGCAGGCCAAATCAAAATAGGACGTACATGGTAAATGGTAGCGAATTGAGGAATGCAGTTGAACAGAGGGATCTAGGAATAACTGTGCACAGTTCCCTGAAGGTGGAATCTCATGTAGATAGGGTGGTAAAGAAAGCTTTTGGTGTGCTGGCCTTTATAAATCAGAGCATTGAGTATAGAAGTTGGGATGTAATGTTAAAATTGTACAAGGCATTGGTGAGGCCAATTCTGGAGTATGGTGTACGATTTTGGTCGCCTAATTATAGGAAGGATGTCAACAAAATAGAGAGAGTACAGAGGAGATTTACTAGAATGTTGCCTGGGTTTCAGCAACTAAGTTACAGAGAAAGGTTGAACAAGTTAGGTCTTTATTCTTTGGAGCGCAGAAGGTTAAGGGGGGACTTGATAGAGGTCTTTAAAATGATGAGAGGGATAAACAGAGTTGACGTGGATAAGCTTTTCCCACTGAGAGTATGGAAGATTCAAACAAGAGGACATGACTTAAGAATTAAGGGACAGAAGTTTAGGAGTAACATGAGGGGGAATTTCTTTACTCAGAGAGTGGTAGCTGTGTGGAATGAGCTTCCAGTGAAGGTGGTGGAGGCAGGTTCGATTTTATCATTTAAAAATAAATTGGATAGTTATATGGACGGGAAAGGAATGGAGGGTTATGGTCTGAGTGCAGGTAGATGGGACTAGGGGAGAATACGTGTTTGGCACGGACTAGAAGGGCCGAGATGGCCTGTTTCTGTGCTGTAATTGTTATATGGTTATATGTACAATTGCTTCTAATAAAATAAATAAAATAAAAAAATAAAAAATAATAATAATTTAAATGAATAATAAAATACCAGAGCAAAAAGAGGCTACAGACTTTTGGCTGTTGAGCAGAGCGACTGCTCGTTGAAAAAAGCTGTCTTTATATCTGGCTGTGGTGACTTTGACAGTCTGGCATTGCCTTCCAGAGGGAAGTGCTTCATGTGGCCCATTATCAGAAGTGCTTCATGTGACCCGTTATCCGTTATCAGATTGTATTTCAATAGATAGACCATATTGTTCCACCAATAGGTGCAAATGTTGGGCAGTACTTTGTTGATTTGCTTTCACAGTGGGAAATGCTATTAAATACCCATAGTGTGAGCCGTCATCAATATGCATTTCTGCCATCTTCGTATACGTAAGGGTCCCAGATAATCCACTTGCCATGTCTAAAAACCAAGTCCTCTTTTTTTATCTGGAATAGTGGCCATCTCTGAAGAAGACATTAACAAATATTCTGAAATATAGTACACTTCTGCACAATTTCCATGGGATCAGAAACTATCGTAGGAATTTCCTTTCCTCTCACTCAAACATAGAATATAGGTGCAGGAGTAGGCCATTCGATCAATATGATCATAGCTTATCATCCAAAATCTGATGAGTTTGTGATAAACAAGTTCTTTCCTCACCTAAGTGTCCACATTTTTCATAAGTAAACAAACCTAATGATATAAATTCTGCTTCCTGCACTATTACTCAGATTCACACAATTTAATCATACACTGGTTATGCTGATGAGTTAAATCATCTCTTCTGGTGTAAGCATCAACATGATAAACTGTGATTTGTAATTTTTGTGTTACTTTTTATATTTCATCAGTTTTGCAATCTTTGTTCCTGGACATTCAGTTGCCGAACCAGGCCATGATGCAACCAGAATTGGCAACAACACTTCCTTCTTAATAACCACCACCACAGAGGCATTTCAAGGCTGTGTGCTCAGTACCCTGCTCTAATCACTCTATACCCATGACTATGTAGCCGGACAGTTACAACTCCATCTTTAAATTCACCGCCAACACCATTGTTGTTGGACAAAATACAGATAATGATGAGTCAGAGTATGGGAGGAGATTGATCATTGGAGTAAAGATGCCAAAACACCAAACAAGGCGGAGGATCCACAAACCTGTCTTTATCGAGGGGTCATTGGTAGAGAGACCAACAACTTCATGTTCCTTCAACTTCCTGGTTGTGCATATCTCTGAATACCTGTCCTGGTACCTATGCCAGCATACGGATGCAATCCTGAAGAAAGCCTGTCGACACCTCTACTTCCTTAGAAGATTGAGGTGATTCAGTATGTCAATGAATAATCTCTTGAAGTTCTACAATTGTACCATGGAGAGCTTATTCACTGGTTGCATCACAGCCTGGTTTGACAACTAAACACCCAGGAATGAAGGTTACAAAAAGTGGTGAACACTGCTCAGTTCATCACGGGTATTGATTTCCCCACTATCGAAGGGGTCTATTGGAGGAACGGCCTCAAAAAGGCAGCTAGCATCATCAAGGACCCACAGAACTCGGGCTATGCTCACATTTCACCCTGCCATTGGGAAGGTATAGGAATCTGAAAATTGTGATGTCCAGGTTCAGGAACAGCTTCTTCTCAACAATCATCAAGTTATTGAACACTACGAACTCCAACTACAACTTAAAAAAAAAGAGGTACAGCACGGAAGAAAGAATTTGGCCCACTGAGTCCATGATGACCAGCGATCACTCCGTATACTATCACTCTCCCTTACACTCGGGGCAATTTACAATTTTTTTAACCAAATCCAATTAATCTACAAACGTGTTCATCTTTGGAGTGTGGGAGGAAACTGGAGCACCCGGAGAAAACCCAAACAGTCACAGGGAGAACGTACAAACTTCATACAGACAGCACCCGTACCAAGGATTGAACCCGGGTCTCTGGTGCAGCAAGGCAGCAACTCTACTGCTGCGCCACTGAGCTGCCCCATTGTGACACCTTCATAAACTCTGAATTACAAACTGTCTTGGTTGCACTAGGGACCAAGTGCAAGTGAACCTCTGCCTCACCTGATGGCAAAGGTGCAAATATTCCTTTGCAATATTTTCTATATCCTTATTCCAATTTTCAGGCCGCCGAACTTTTATGAATAGCAGATTAACAATATTAACCTCATTGAATGGTATTTAATCCTCTATTGCACACCCTCTCTCTCTGCGTCTCTTTTAAGTCTTTACCTTTTTTGTCCATATATTGTTTGCATCCTCCTGACTACACTAAAAAGTTGCTAAATGCTTGTTTATGACCTTACAGTTTTGATCCAATCAAAGATAGCCAACAAAAGCTGGAGTAATTCAGCAAGTAAGGCAGCATCCCTGGAGAAAAGGAATAGGTGACATTTTGGGTATGTTAAAAAAAAATTGCTTTATTACTCTATTAATAATCAGAAGAACAGTTGCACCATTCAAATAAACAAAGATATTACATCCTTCCTGCTGTTTGAGCAACACAATGCTAGAGATCCGAGTTCGATCCTGACCACGGGTGCTGTCTGTGTGGAGTTTGCCTGTTCTCCTTGTGACCACTTTGGTTATCACTCAATCCAAAAGAATCGTAGGGTATGAACTTGTTGGTTAATTGGTTGGTGTAAAATTGCTCACGGTATGTAGGGAATGGATGAGAAAGTGGGATAACATAAAACTAGTGTGAGCAAGTGATCGATGGTCAGCGCGGACTCTGTGAATCAAAGGCCCTGTTTCTATACTGTATCTCTAAACTAAACAGCAGATGTAAGAGTCTTCAATAACCCTTAACATCAATTGGCTAAAACCACATTTTGCAGGCGAAGTACGCTTGATCAATCCAGGAAGCACAGTGAATCAAACAATGGTTTCACATCCCTTCTGCTGTTACAAAGACCTGACTACTGCAAATCTAAGTGTATACTCTGGCTTATGGTCCCTGGTACCCCTCAAAGTTGAGTTCAAATAATTTGTTCCATCAGTTGCAAAATCTCCTTCTTTTATAAACATGAACAATTTCCCATTGCATGACAGATCGCGAAAGCAACCAGATATCAAGCTGTTTACCTTATTAGACATATAATTATGTTGTTATATTATCTACCTCAACCACTTCTTCTGCCAGCTCATTCCCTATACGTGTAAAAATGTTGTCCCCTCAGGTGTAAATTGCTCGTTCTAAGCTTCCCCACGTCTAGTTTCAGTCAAAAACCACTGAATCAAGCACTTGTGCAGCTAATCTTTATTTTGACAAAACACATTTACAGTTCCAAACTACTGTACCTAACCACCGTGGGTTCGATCCTTGTATCTGCCTGATCAAGCCCTCTAGGCCTCGCTCAAACAGAGACACTCCAGAAGGTCACGCAGTCCTAAGCGCTCTCCCAGAAGATCGACGCAGGACCTCGTGGCAGCGGACTTTTATAGGTACCTGGATCTTGAGGGGCCGAACCACAAGGGGGTAGTCTGTTTACATTCCAATTACAGATATCGATTAACCCCATACATAACAGACATTTCCATAAACCAATAGTACAGTGGCTCATACATTGTATTCAAACAGTGTTTCTCGGAGGAAGCGAACCTCGCAACATTTACCCTGATATGCAAGAAAACCAGACAAGGCTCAATACCTCATCCAATCAGCATTCAGTAACATAAAGCTTTGCAACATTATTTACAATTATTTACAAGATGTATGTCTGGTTTGCAGTCATCCAATCCATTCTATGCATTTTGCACCTAATTACCAGGGTCTGCAGATGTTCCCATTCTCTTCCTGCAGCTCAGATCTAGGCTCTAGACAAACTGGCACCACTCTGCAGCTTGTCCCAGTTCTACAGAGAGCACTTTCAAATTGACAAAATGGCCCAGCAGCCCTGAAGCCTTTACTCAATTTTAGTCCTAGCCTCTCCAATCTGGCCAGGATTAACATTCCTTCCTTTATATCATATATGATAACCCATCATTTATGATTACCAAATAGTCCAATAATCAGCTAACCAGATATACTTAAGTGTGTCCATTACATTTTCCAGCTATCAGCAACACAAGATGATGTTTCTTCCCAGAATCTTATCAAGTTTCCTGTTTTCATGGACGTAGCTTCACAATTTCACAGTGATGAGTCTTCACCTCCCGCGTTTTCGTGGGCACGAATTCCCTCCATCCATGTTGTTGCCCATTCTTCCATCCCTTTCCATAGTCGAACCTATAACCTATAATTCCTGCAAAACTTGGGACAAAGCAAGTTACCATTCATGCACCCATGCTCTCCCATACATTCACTTTAATTCTGCAATACTATCCCAGTTCCATTTCACTATAACTATCTCTAATATATTCTGCTCTATAAAATTCCCTAATCTACTCTTCACTATCTTAGGATCAACACAAATCAGCCATCTCCATATTCACACAATGTTATAAAATGTATACCTGATGATGGGTCCTCACATAATTTTCAGCTGGGTTCAGTCCAGATTTCCCTACAGGCATGACTCTTTTATAAGCAAAACATGAAAAATGTTTCAATTCAACCAGATTCAGTCGCAGCCTTCAATTTACTATTTTAAATTTCAGTGTCCTTCTCATTCCACAGCATTGTGACCGATAATACAATTCCATTCCAATTCCTGTGGAATTCCCAGCTGTTCAAATTTAAACAATCAATTTCTATATGCTGTCAATTTCATCATGAATCCAATTAAGAATGCCGAATCTAGGGACAATTTATTTCCACCTTGATAATAGAAGCTGCTTTACCATCAAGGGTTAAGCAATTTAGATCCATCGGTTAAATATGCATCGGCTCTGCTATTCCTTCCACCATTCAAGTTTCTCCCTCTTGTTCATTAGGTCTCTCCTCCAGTACTTCTCCTTACTATGTTGGCTCTTTACTATGTTGGCTCCATTCCCAGTCTCGGGGTTCTCACTTATACTAGTTCTTAACTACTTAGTAATTTCCTAGTCCGGTCTCTTACTCAAATCCTTTTGCTATGAAAGCTAACACACCATTCGCTTTCTTCACTGCCTGCTGCACCTGCATGCCTACTTTCAATGACTGGTGTACCATGACACCCAGGTCTCGCTGCATCTCCCCTTTTCCTAGTCGGCCACCATTTAGATAATGTTATATCTGGACCGCTCTATAACCTCTCCAGCCAAACCGAGGAAAGGTTGGCTCTCGGAATGGGAGATCTATCCAGGCTTTGAGGTCTTCCTCCTCCTTGTCTTCCTCCGTTCTTATTTCCCTCTTTTGAATCTTTAATATAAGTCTCTGTACTGCCATTGGATCAGGCTGCAATAAAGTGTGATCGTCTGTGGTCTGGGGGACATTTACACCTAAAGCGGGACTCAACCCCAAAGGTGGAGTGGGCATCTCCCTACAAGATCGGGGGATCCGTTCTAAACCCCATCATCGGGGAATTGCTCTGACATAATAATACTATCTATGTCCAGATCAATCCCTCCGTATCCTCCTCCTATCTCACCCTCAGAAAAGCTGTTTGTTGTGTCTCTATACTTCAGGAAGGATTCCTTCACCTTCCGGAGTTTTTAATACATTTTGGTTTCCATTTCGGTGGAACCTTCCTTCTAGCTCCTTGATCTCCCATACTGTCCTCCACTGGTGGAGCAATCATAAGAGCTAGAAGATCCTTCCCCAATCTTTCTACTTCAGATTTGAATTTAGTGGGAGGAGCTGAAGATAACGCTGACTACTCCCGTGTGCCCTGCTCGCAAGCTGCACATGGTTTCTCCGAACTGGGAACATGAGGTTGCTGTGAGGAATGCTGTGGCTCTACTCTGAAAAATTCTGCCCATCCTGGCATATAGTGAGTCTCTCTCCCTTCGAGGTCTACAGATACTGCTGCACTCTTACCAAATGTAATAAGTTTAATTTTAGTCGGCACCTCCCCTTTAAGAGCCATATAGCCATATAACCATATAACAATTACAGCACGGAAACAGGCCATCTCAACCCTTCTAGTCCGTGCCGAACACATATTCTCCCCTAGTCCCATATACCTGCGCTCAGACCATAACCCTCCATTCCTTTCCCGTCCATATAACTATCCAATTAATTTTTAAATGATAAAAACGAACCTGCCTCCACCACCTTCACTGGAAGCTCATTCCACACAGCTACCACTCTCTGAGTAAAGAAGTTCCCCCTCATGTTACCCCTAAACTTCTATCCCTTAATTCTCAAGTCATGTCCCCTTGTTTGAATCTTCCCTACTCTCAGTGGGAAAAGCTTATCCACGTCAACTTTGTCTACCCCTCTCATCATTTTAAAGACCTCTATCAAGTCCCCCCTTAACCTTCTGCACTCCAAAGAATAAAGCCCTAACTTGTTCAACCTTTCTCTGTAACTTAATTGCTGAAACCCAGCCGTCTCAGTAGTTTCTGTTTTAGAAGATGGTAGTCTCTCATGCTCCTGCACCTGCTGTCGGCTTACTAGTTCTTCCTGTCCCTGTTCTGGAATGTCCCGAGAAGGACTAGTTCTCTCGTGTTCCCCTCTAATCCCCAATTTAGATGCTTCCATTCTTAGGTGGACAGCGAACCAATCTCTTTATTTATTTTCCTTCTAGTGAAGAACATTATCCATATTCCAATTAACTAATTTCCTTCTTCACTATTTCCATATTTTTTGACAATCATTTTTATGTAGTTTATCCCTATTACAGATTTTAATCTACCCAGTGGCCAAAGTTCGCTTCTCAAGACAGCATTTAATTCCCCAGATAATCCTCTTCGTCTGTCGGCCTCATGTGGAAGCGTCTCGCAAATTATCCTTATCGGGCTTCCTGATCTATTTGATCGGTCCTTCTCTGAGACATTCTCCATTCTCTGAACAATGGTCATAATACAAATACAACATAACATTTCCAGCCACTAACACCTATTCAAACTCACTCCTTCCTTCCAGACTCCAAGGTGAATGGAGTCTCTCCCACACAATGGATAATTGTCTCTCAGATTCACACTTACTCGCACAATTGTTCCCTTTCAATCATTACTCAATCACTCACCCAACCGCTCCTATTCAATTATTTGAACCACTCACTCATATTCAATCATTCTCCCAACCCTCTTATCAGTTAAATCACAATCACCTCATTCAACTCTAAACTTTCAAACAAAGGAACTCCGGTTTCTCAATCCATGTCTAACTCTCAATCACAGTCTCTTCCACACAGCAATCTCCCTCTCAATCCACTTTAAGTTGACACAGAGAGACTAATCCGATCACGCTAATAATACTATAATTAAAAATGAAAAGATTCCCCCGATTACAAATAACCCGAGACACACCCCAATATAAACTACAAGCATCTAATAAATCACACCCGAATAAATCTTCCTCATGGCGCAATCGGTCAGCGGAATGACTCCTCCCCTGTCACAGCGATCGAAAGAGTACAGTCCCTGATCGAACCATGACTCCGATTCTCACAACACTATGATCTAAACAATTACAAATCTATTTTACTAAAAATAAGATCTTGACCACTTCCTGTTTTTCTGTTCCATGATTTTTGAAAAAACGCTGCCACTTACGGCTATGGTTTTTGGCCATCTTACTCAGAGTCCCCCCCCCCCCCCCCCCCCCCCCCCCCCCCCCCCCCCCTCTGCTGTGCAGGACAAGAGGATTTTTCCCATCGATGAAAAATAAAAGAGTTATTAATGTTTAAAAAATGTTAACATTCTCTTTGCTGCCCCTGCTGGTGGGAGGGGAGGGACTATAAAACCCGGAAGTGTTGTGCCTCACTCAGTCTCTGCAAGATGCAGGAAGCGAGAGGGTCATGTCTCTCTGAGCTGTGAATGATGCACTGCAAATGCTTGTTGGTGGTGGTGACTGCTTTGAAATGCTGCACTGCAAATGGTTGTTGGTGGTGGTAACTTGATAACTTCCTGTTTGCACTGTATATTGATTTTAGATAAACACGTTACCACTTACGGCTGTGATTTTTGGCCATCTTACTCAGTCCCCCTCCGATCATCAGGTGCAGAGGATTCTTCCCATCAATGAAAAATATAAGTGTAGTCAGCGTTAAAAAAAATGTTGAGAATCTCTCTCCTGTCAATCACGCCATGAAAGCCACGCCCCTTCCGGTGGGAGGGGAGAGGGATTATAAAACCCGGAAGTGTGGGTGTGGTTCAGTCTCTGCAAGATGGGGGAGGGAGAGGTCATGACTGTCTGAGCTGTGAATCAACTGAACACACCTAATGTCTACTGCACTGTGATTGTGGTGTTTATGTGGTATTTTGCGTGGTTTTATGGTGGTTTCATCCTGCATGAAATGGTATGAAAATGCATTTGAATTTGACGGCCTTGCACCCTTCATGAAATGGTATGAAACTGAGCAGCGGATGCAATAGATGAGGTTGGAGGAGATGCAGGTGAACCTCTGTCACACCTGGAATGACTACTTGGGTCCTTGAATGGAGTCGAGGGGGGAGGTAAAGGGACAAGTGTTGCATCTCTTGCGGTTGTAAGGGAAAGTGCCCGGGGAGGGAATGGTACGGGAGGGAAGGGAAGAATTGACAAGGGAGTTACGGAGGGAGCGGTCTTTGCGGAAGGCAGACATGGGGGGAGATGGGAAGATGTGGCGAGTGGTGGGGTCACGTTGGAGGTGGCGAAACTGACGGAGGATTACTTGTTGTATGTGACGGCTGGTGGGGTGAAAGGTGAGGACTAGGGGGACTCTGCCCTTGTTGCGAGTGCGGGGATGGGGAGAGAGAGCAGTGTTGCGGGGTATGGAAGAGACCCTGGTGCGAGCCTCATCTATGGTGGAGGAGGGGAACCCCCATTCCCTGAAGAATGA
Organism: Amblyraja radiata; assembly: GCF_010909765.2. Taxonomy (NCBI): domain Eukaryota; kingdom Metazoa; phylum Chordata; class Chondrichthyes; order Rajiformes; family Rajidae; genus Amblyraja; species Amblyraja radiata. The sequence continues at coordinate 111,919,645 of NC_045959.1, read as the reverse complement.
GGACATTTCAGATGCCCTGGTGTGGAACGCCTCATACTGGGAGCAGATGCGGCGTAGACGGAGGAATTGGGAGTAGGGGATGAAGCTGCACTTGAATTTGGTGTCCTTGCACCCTGCTTGAAGTGGTAAGAAACTGCACTTGAATTTGGTGGCCTTGCACCCTGCTTGAAATGGTAGGAAACTGCATTTGTATTTGGTGGCCTTGCACCCTGCTTGAAATGGAATTTCAAGGAATAGCCGGGAGTTAACTGCTCGCCCACCAGTCATGATTGAGCTGCCAGCACATCAGGCTTGAGTGATTGAGCTGTTTCTGAGTAATGTTTCTTTGTGTGTTATGTGTGGGGGGTGGTGTGGGGGAAACCGTTTCGGCCGCCTCTTCCATGGAGAGGCGACTTTTTCAGGTCGCCTCCCCCGTGGCCTAACAGCATGGATCGGCACCGACTTTCCCGGAGACGCGCCCGGAGCTTCACCGGCGGGCACAGCGTGGACTCTCGGCGCGGAGCGTGTGAGACCTCGTTGGAGGGGAGCGCTCCGTTACGCTGGCCCGCGGCAGCCGGCAGCCTGAAGCCGCGGTCTGCAGAACTCCAGCTGGTGCGGCGTCTACAGCCCGGGATCTCACGTTGGGGACCCGGGGGAAGAAGAAGCTTCCAACACCGGCCCGTGGCCGTCTTCTACCACGGGTGCGGCATGGACTTATCATCTCCCCTGGAGGGGAGCTTCGACCGCCGGCCCTGCAGACTGCGGTGCTTCCGGCTGCTGCACGGCAGGTACTTTAAAACTTTGACCGCCGGCCTGCGGCCTACACCAGCCTGAAGCCGCGGTCTCTGGTTGGGAAGAGCCGATCCTGGACTCACCTTGACTTTGTCCCTTACCATCTGGACGCCCGCAGCAACGGCTGTGGAGGGTGGTGGTCCCGACCACGGGGGAAAATGGAGGAGGACTGGCCAAGCTCTGTGCCTTCCACCACAGTGATGAATGCTGTGGTGGATGTTTGTGTAAAATTTTTATTGTGGTTGTGTTCTTTATTATTGTACCGCTGCTGGCAACCCAAATACCACCGACCTTGGTTGTGTGGCAATTAAATTATTTCAAATTATTTCATTATTTCAATTTAAATTGCTCGTTCTAAGCTTCCCCCCAGTGTAGTTTGTACAACTTCTCAAGAGGTTCAAGAGAGTTTTATTGTCATACTAGACCAAGTGCAGACCCGTTGGGACTGTTTCCCCAACGGCGTTTGCGGGGGGGGGGGGCGGCTGCGGCATCACACTCACATTAACCACCCCCCAAACACACAGGTGGGGGGAGGGGGGTGAGAAGAGGGGAGGGAGGGGAGAGGAGGAGGAGGAAACGGGACAGATTTGGGAGGGAAAGGAGAGCGGGGGAGGGGGTGAGAGAGGGGGATGGGGGGAGAGATGGGGGGGAGGGGGGGGGGGGGGAGGGAGGGGAGGGGGGGGGGAGGGGGAGAGGGGTGGGGGGAGAGAGGGGAAAGAGTGGGGAGGGAGAGTGGAGGGGGAAGGGGGGAGAGAAGTGGAAGAGTGGGGAGGGAGGAGGAGAGGGGTAGGGGGAGTGATGGAAGAGGGACAGAGGGGTAGGGGGAAGGGGGCGGGGGGAGAGAGGGAAGGGGGGGGGGTAGAGAGGGACGGGGGGGGGGGGGGAGAGGGGTGGGGGGGAGAGGGAGAGGGGTGTTCAGAGGGAAACATAGAAACATAGAAATTAAGTGCAGGAGTAGGCCATTCGGCCCTTCGAGCCTGCACCACCATTCAATATGATCATAGCTGATCATCCAACTCAGTATCCTGTACCTGCCTTCTCTCCATACCCCCTGATCCCTTTAGCCACAAGGGTCACATCTAACTCCCTCTTAAATATAGCCAATGAACAGGCCTCGACTACCTTCTGTGGCAGTGAATTCCAGAGATTCACCACTCTCTGTGTGAAAAATGTTTTTCTCATCTCAGTTCTAAAATATTTCCCCCTTATCCTTAAACTGTGACCCCTTGTTCAGGACTTCCCCAACATCGGGAACAATCTTCCTGCATCTAGCCTGTCCATCCCATTAAAAATGTTGTAAGTTTCTATAAGATCCCCCCTCAATCTTCTAAATTCTAGCGAGTACAAGCCGAGTCTATCCAGTCTTTCTTCATATGAAAGTCTTGACATCCCAGGAATCAGTCTGGTGAACCTTCTCTGTACTCCCTCTATGGCAAGAATGTATTTGGCAAGGGAGATGGAGAGGGGGGAGGAGAGAGGGGTGGGGGAGGGGAATAGAGAGGGGAGGGTGAGAGAGGTGTGGGGGAGGGGTGAGGGAGGGGAGGAGGGAGGTGGGGTCGGGGAGATAGTGGGAAGAGTGTGGAGGGAGAGGGAAGAGTGGGGAGGGAGAAATGGGGTGGGGGAGAGAGGGATGGGGGTAGGAGGAGGAGGGGAGGAGAGGGATAGGGCTGAGGAGAGTGAGATGGAGAGGGGGAGGGGAGGAGAGAGCGATGGGGGAGGGGGAGAGAGGTGTGGGGGATGGGGGAGGGATGGGGAGGATGGGGAGGAGGGAGATGGGGTAGGGGAGGGAGGGGGAAGATTGTGGAGGGAGGGGGTGGGGGGAGAGAGGGGAAATAGTGGGGGGGGGGAATGGGGGAGATGGGGGGGAGAGAAGTGGAAGAATGGGGAGGGAGGGGGAGAGGTCTTATATAAACTTACAACATTCTTAAGGGGTTAGACAGGCTAGATGCAGGAAGATTGTTCCCGATGTTGGGGAAGTCCAGGACAAGGGGTCACAGTTTAAGGATAAAGGGGAAATCGTTTAGGACCGAGATGAGAAAAACATTTTTTACACAGAGAGTGGTGAATCTCTGGAACTCTCTGCCACAGAAGGTAGTTGAGGCCAGTTCATTGGCTATATTTAAGATGGAGTTAGATGTGGCCCTTGTGGCTAAAGGGATCAGGGGGTATGGAGAGAAGGCAGGTACAGGATACCGAGTTGGATGATCAGCCATGATCATATTGAATGGCGGTGCAGGCTCGAAGGGCCGAATGGCCTACTCCTGCACCTATTTTCTATGTTTCTATCTGTGTGTCCATATACCATTGCATAAATATATACACACATGAATAATTAAACTGATAAAGTGCAAATAAACAGATTATGGGCTATTAATGTTCAGTTTTGTCCGAGCTGAGTGTAATAGCCCGATGGCTGTGGGGAAGTAGCTGTTCCTGAACCTGGTCGTTGCAGTTTTCCGGCTCCTGTACCTTCTACCTGAAGGTAGTGGGGAGATGAGTGTGTGGCCAGGATGATGTGGGTCCTTGATGATACTGCCAGCCTTTTTGAGGCAGCGACTGCAATAGATCTCCTCGATGGAAGGGAGGTCAGAGCCGATGATGGACTGGACAGTGTTTGCCACTTTTTGTAGTCTTTTCCGCTCCAGGGCACTCAAGTTTCTGAACCAAGCCACGATGCAACCGGTCAGCATGCTCTCCACTGTGCACCTGTAGAAGTTAGAGAGAGTCCTCCTTGACATACCGACTCTCCGTAATCTTCTCAGGAAGTAGAGGCGCTGAAACCACTGAATCAAGCCCTTATTTTGACAAAACACAATTACAGTTCCAAACTACTGTACCTAACCACCACGGGCTCGATCCTCGTATCTGCCTGATCAAGCCCTCTAGGCCTCGCTCAAACAGAGACACTCCAGAAGGTCACGCAGTCCTAAGCGCTCTCCCAGAAGATCGACGTGGGAACTCGTGGCAGCGGACTTTTATAGGTCCCTAGATCTCGAGAGGCCGAACCACATGGGGGTGGTCTCTTTACAATCCAATTACAGATATTGATTAACCCCATACATAACAGACATTTCCCTAACCCAATAGGTGGCTAATACATTGTATTCAAACAAGTGTTTCTCGGAGGAAGCGAACTTCACCACATTTACCCTGATATGCAAGAAAACCAGACAAGGCTCAATACCTCATCCAATCAACATTCAGTAACATAAAGTTTTGCAACATTATTTACAATTATTTACAAGATGTATGTCTGGTTTGCAGTCATCCAATCTATTCTATGCATTTTGCAGCTAATTACCAGGGTCTGCAGGTGATCCCATTCTCTTCCTGCAGCTCAGATCTAGGCTCTAGACAAACTGGCACCACTCTGCAGCTTGTCACAGTTCTACAGAGAGCACTTTCAAATTGACCAAATGGCCCAGCGGTCCTGAAGCCTTAACTCAATTTTAGAGTCCTAGCCTCTCCAATCTGGCCAGGATTAACACAGGTACAATTTAAATAGATAGATTTAAGGAGAAATGAGAATTATTTAAATTGTACCTGTGTTAATCCTGGCCAGATTGGAGAGGCTAGGACTCTAAAATTGAGTTAAGGCTTCAGGACCGCTGGGCCATTTGGTCAATTTGAAAGTGCTCTCTGTAGCACTGCCCTGCTGCGCCACCGTGCCGACCTTATAGTGTTGGGCAGGGCAGTGCTTGCAATGCCGGAGACCTCTTTTCAATGCTGACTACGCATGCTGTCTGTACGTTCTCACCGTGACCGCATGGGTTTTCTCCTTAGATCTTTGGTTCCCTCCCACACTCCAAAAACGTACAGGTTTGTAGGTTAATTAGCCTGGTATAAGTGTAAATTGTCCCTAGTATGTGTAGGATGGCGTTAATGTGTGGGGATCGCTGGTCGGTGCGGACTTGGAAGGCCGAAGGGCCTGTTTTCTAAACTAAAACTAAACACTGGGTAAAAATGTTGTGCACCTTCAATGCATTTATGTCCTACATGATTTTATACATCTTTATAAGATCACCTCCTTAGTTTCCTGCACTCCAAGAAATAAAGTCCAAGCCTACCCAATAACTCCCTATAACTCAGTCCCTCAAGTCCAGGCAACAGAGGTGCTTGCTTATTCTAATGCCCACCAGCAGTGAAATCGACAGACTGTATTCTTAAGAATAAATGGTGTCTGATTACTACAGGGACGTTACATGGAAACTGTTTTTTTCCATGGACTGTTTTTTTTAATCCAATAGTCAAGTCAAGTCAAGTTTATTCGTCACATACGCATACGAGATGTGCAGTGAAATGAAAAGTGGCAATGCTTGCGGATTGTGCAAAAAAACTACAAAACAGAATGGAACAGATCACATATTCACATATTACATATTTGTGGGAGGAAAAAAAAGAAAAAATAGCTATTTTAAAAAGACAGCACACAACAGTCCATTGGTACAGTAAGTTAGTCCCTGATGAGATAGGATTTTACAGTCCTAATGACCTCTGGGAAGAAACTCCTTCTCATCCTCTCCGTTGTCACAGCATGGCAACGGAGGCGTTTGCCTGACCGTAGCAGCTGGAACAGCCTGTTGCTGGGGTGGAAGGGGTCCCCTATGATATTGTTGGCTCTGGAGTTGCATCTTCTGATGTATAGTTCCTGCAGGGGGGCGAGTGTAGTTCCCATAGTGCGTTCGGCCGAACGCACTACTCTCTGCAGAGCCTTCTTGTCCTGGGCAGAGCAATTCCCAAACCAGATGGTGATGTTTCCAGACAAGATGCTTTCCACAGCCGCTGAGTAGAAGCACTGGAGGATCCTCAGAGACACTTTGAATTTCCTCAATTGCCTGAGGTGGTAAAGGCGCTGCCTTGCTTTACTCACCAATGCTGCAGCGTGTGATGTCCATGTCAGATCCTCTGAGATGTGGACTCCCAGGTATTTAAAGCAGCTCACCCTATCCACAGTATTCCCATCTATCTTCAATGGAGTGTACATCCTCGGATGATGTGCCCTCCTAAAGTCCATGATTAGCTCCTTAATTATTTTGATGTTCAAGAGGAGGCTGTTATCCTGACACCAGAATGCTAGATCAGCCACCTCCTCCCGGTAGGCCTTCTCATCGTTATCAGAGATCAGGCCCACCACCACAGTGTCATCAGCAAACTTGGTTATAGAGTTGGACCTGGATCTAGCCACACAGTCATGTGTGTACAGGGAGTACAGTAGGGGTCTGAGGACGTAACCCTGGGGGGATCCTGTGCTGAGGGTGAGGGACTTCGATGTATTTACTCCCATCTTGACTACCTGGGGCTTTGCGGTGAGAAAGTCCAGGACACAGGCACACAGGGGGGTGTTGAGCCCCAATTCCAGCAGCTTCTCAGCGTGTTGAAGGCTGAACTGAAGTCCATGAACAGCATCCTCAAATAGCCCCCCTTCTGGCTGGCAAGGTGAGAGAGAACGGTGTGCAGACCCTGGGAGACTGCATCATCCGTGGATCTGTACCGGGTCCATGTTGCGAGGGAGGAAGGCGCAGATGTGTTTCTTGACTAGGCTCTCAAAGCATTTCAGGTGAGGGCCACCGGACGGTAGTCATTCAGACAAGCTGGGGAGGCATTTTTTGGTACAGGTACAATGATGGATCTTTTGAAGCAGGCAGGGACCACGGGGACTTGGCCAGGGAGGTTGAATATTGTAGTGAGTACCGGAGCTAGCTGCGTAGCACAAGACTTAAGTGCTCACCCCAAGATGCCATCTGGGCCTACAGCTTTCCTCATGTTCACCCGTGTCAGAGCCCTCCTCTCGTCGTGCTCGGACAACGGGAATGTGTGCACATCCCCAGCGATGCACCTCCCTTCAGCTTCGATAGCCAGCATGCTGGCGGTGTTGTCATTAGACAGCAAACTTGGGGTGATGTTGCCCGTCTCGAAACGAGCGTAGAAGGAGTTCAGGTCATCAGCTAGGGAGGTGGCTGCATTTCCAGTAGAGGGGGGGGCTGCTCCGGTAGGTTGGTTACAGTCCGTAGCCCCTGCCACAGGCGTCTGGTGTCCTGCTCCTTCATCTGTGACTCCATCTTGTCCCTGTACCTCCTTTTTGCGTCCTTCACCGCCCCTCGCAGTCGGTAGGACTCTACCTTGTAGATGTCCATATTTCCGGATGCCAGGCCCGAGTTATAGGCAGCGGTGCGAGCATTCAAGGCAACACGAACAGACCTGTCCACCCAGGGTTTTTGATTCGGAAAGGTGCTTACCCTTACCGTGGGGACGATGTTGTTGGTTATTGTTGCGATGAAGTCATGACTGCTTCCGCGAACTCACTGATGTCACTGGAACTTGCTTGGAACATATTCCAATCGACATCTGTCTGTGCATCTTGCAGCATGGCCTCTGACTGGTCGGACCACCGCTTCACGTCCCTCGTCACGGCTGTTTCCCGAACTATCCTCTGTTTATACTCCGGCAGCAGGAAAATAGCAGCATGGTCAGATTTTCCTAAGGGAGGGAGTGAAACGGCCTTGTAGCCCTTCCGAAACGGCGTATAGCAGTGGTCCAATATTCTCTCCCCCCTGGTGGCACCTTCTCCAAGATGGCGCGGACCTGTCCAATCGCTCCGCGGAAACTGTGCGTATTTTTAACTTGCATGTTCTTTTTTAATTTATTTCTAAGTTCCAACTCCCTAGCACTAACAAAGTATGACAGGGAAACTCTCTTACATCTAAACTCTAGCGTAAAGGAGACTTTTTAAACGCTGTACTCACCGATTCAGCGTGGCCAGCAGAGATCAACAGAGAGCGCTGTGGCAACAACAATGGGAGCGCGGCTCCAAGGAAAATCTGGAGAAAACATCGAGGTAAGCGATGGGGGGTGATTCGGAATAGGCTGAGAGCCCAAGCCTTTCGACTTCCTCTGCCCAGCATTCTTCTGGCAGACGTCCAGTCCCTGGAAAACAAGCTGGATGACCTCAGGGCGAGGATCAGATTCCAGCGGGACATAAGGGACTGCAACATCCTCTGCCTGACCGAAACATGGCTGACCTCGCTGATTCCGGATCAGGTAATCTGCCCAACTGAGTCCTTCACTGTCCACCGTGCTGACAGAACAGAAGCATCTGGGAAATCCAAGGGTGGAGGAGTCTGCTTCATGACCAATAACAACTGCTGCAACCCTGGAAATATCAAGATGCTTTCCCGTTCCTGCTTGCTGGACCTGGAGCATCTGACGATCTCATGCCGCCCATTCTATCTCCATATACAGTTGCATGTCAATTTTAATTGGTTCTCTGCTATTTGAAAAACATTATAACCAATTATATTTTAACCAATTCACCTTAAAAACCACAAATACAGTTCCCTGTGTCATCTATTGTGTTATATCCAACTTGCATTCTGGAGACACATGTTATAGCAGAACTACCTGTACTTCAGCTTCTAGATCTGTCAAACCTGTTCAAATCGAGTTCACCACTGTAAAGGGAAAACCAAAATGAGTAAAGAGGTTCATTTAAATACTGTATGCGTGCCAGTTGGAAAGAAGCTAAATCATGTAATCCGAGCTTCCATTGCCCTGGAAGTCATGATTTTAACATGTGGTTGTTGTTATAGTGGTTGTTATGTAGTGTCACATAACGTCCATCATGACTCAGAATAGTACTGCTAAATAGGTACTTGTGGCTGTATATATCATTTAGTATGTTCAGTGTTCACATTACGCAATTGTGTATACGGAGGCTAAATGGAAAATGTTTCAAACTTTTTCTGATGAGGAGACTGAGCGTGAAGTCTTAAGGGCCTGTCCCACGTGCATGCGAATCCATGCGGCAAGCGTGACCTAAAGGGCCTGTCCCACAAGCATGCGACTCCATGCGGCAAGCGTGACCTAAAGGGCCAGTCCCACGAGCATGCGAATCCATGCGGCAAGCGCGACCTAAAGGGCCTGTCCCACGAGCATGCGAATCCATGCGGCAAGCCCGACCTAACGTGGTCGCTTGAGCCGTACGGCCTCATGGGGCCGGTCCCACTTCGATCGCCGGAGTCATATGGAGTTGTGGGGAGCTGGTCCCGACATCGCGCAGGGCTGCGAAAAACTGACCATGTTCAAAAATTCTGCGCGGCAATGGCCTGCCGGCCCGCAGCCGTCTCGACGCCGTACGCACCGCCTCGACACCGTACATCACGCGCGAACTTTCCATGGACTTCGCACGAACTTCATGTCACTCACTCGACCTCTGCGCGGCCCCCGCTTCTGGTTTGGTCGCGCTTGCCGCATGCAGTCGCATGCTCGTGGGACAGGCCCTTTAGGTCGCGCTTGCCGCATGGAGTCGCATGCTCGTGGGACAGGCCCTTTAGGTCGCGCTTGCCGCATGGAGTCGCATGCTCGTGGGACAGGCCCTTTAGGTCGCGCTTGCCGCATGGAGTCGCATGCTCGTGGGACAGGCCCTTTACTTTGAGCTTCCCAGGTAAAGTCATTCATTTTCTTGAGGCACTGACCATCAACAATATTCCTTGTTTTCTTCCCCCATCCCCTCTACCAACAACTATGGTCATCGCAACCCCAGTGGAATAGAGCAAGTGCAAACAAATCCTGAAAGTTTCCTGAAAGGCTGCCAGTTAATCCATCTTCATTACCTATCTGTGGTAGATAAGTTACAGGAGAGGATTCTGAGGCATAAGGTATACACATTTGGATAGATATAAATTAATTAGAGATAGTTAACATGGTTTTGTACGAGGGAGATTGTGTCCCATGAATCTGAGTTTTTTGAAGAAGTAACCAAGAAGGTTGATGAGGACAGGCTGTACACATTGTCTATATGGACTTCAGCAAGGTTTTGATAAGGTGCATATAATAGGCTGCTCTGGAAGGCAAGATCGCATAGCATGCAGAGGGAGCTAGCTAAATTGGGAAGTCAAATCAGGGCAGAACTTTCACAGTGAAGGGTAGGGCCTTGCAAGGTTGTAAAGCAGAGGGATCTAGGACTACAGGTAGTTCCCTGAAATGGCATAACAGATAGAGAGGGTGGTAAAGAAGCCTTTTGGTATATTGGCCTTCATCACAGGGTGTTCAGTATTGAAGTTTGGACGTTATGATACAATTGCACTAGAAATTAGTGAGGCCACATTGGGAGTATTGTGTTAAGTTTTGGTCAGCCTGATATAGGAAGGATATCATTAGGCTGGAAAGAGTGCAGGCAAGATTTACCAGGATGTTGCCAGGACTCGAGAGCCTGAACAAGCTTGAGCAAGCTAGGACTTTATTTCTTGGAGTGCAGGAGGCTGAGGGGTAATCTTATAGAAGTGTATAAAATCATGAGGGGAATTTATAGGGTGAATACACAGAGCCCGACCACCCCCCAGATTGTCAAACCTCTAAAAATGTTTCGCATCCACGAGAAGAGGACTGCACATTAAAAAAAAGAGGTGAGTCTGAAATGTTCACAGCTTCAACAACCAGAAGTCCTGAATCGAGACATACATACAAACATGCCTTTCAGCCCATGGAGTACATATTGTCTATCACTTATATATTTACACTGATCCTGCATTAATTCTTATTTTTTTAATTCTCCCCACATTCCCATCACCTCTCCCAGATTCTAAACTCACCCATTGTGACAATCCACAGTAGCCAATTAACCCATCAACCTGCAGGTCTTTGGGGTATAGGACGAGACTAAAGCACCAAAAGAAAACCCACACGGTTACAGGGGGGAACATGCAATCTCCACACAGTCAGGTACAGTGAAGCAGCAGCTCTAATGGTTGTACCACTGTGCCACCCATTGATGATCATAACAGTGGCTTCATGATCTCTGACATGGTATATTATAGTGTACAGATTTGTGCATGTGAGACCTGAGGAACTCAACGTTTGTGTAGTTTATTCAAGGACTCTTCACAGGATTGCCACAGCACAGAGAGGAGCAATGCACACAGAATGTTCCCTTAAGGAATGACAACCTTAACGTAACATATTTTATTCACAACTAATATTACATGCATATTACAAGGACCAATGAAAAATAGAACCATGTATTTGACCAAATGCTTGGTCAAAATGATAGATATTAAACACTTGCTCTATTCCACTGTTAAATTGGATAGGCATATGGATGAGAAGGGAATGGAGGGTTATGGTATGAGTGCAGGCAGGTGGGACTAAGGGAAAAAAGTTGTTCGGCACGGACTTGTAGGGCCGAGATGGCCTGTTTCCGTGCTGTAATTGTTATATGGTTATATGGTTATATGGTTAACTGCTTAATGGTGCAGAGGGAACCCGCCTAAGAAGAAAGTAAATGTAATTAAAGGCTGATGAAATGCTCTTAACAATTTTTAAAAGTTTAGAGGGCAATGTAATCCTCAACAGTTTTCTAGTGCCTTACATTTCCTTAATATTACCATGGTTTCAGGGAAATGTGATACCAATCAGCATTGTTTAAATATTTACATATGCTAACAACAGGTGGTATGTGTGCTGCTTGCGAGATTCTGGTACATATTGCTTGTTTCATTCTTTCACAAAAAAATACACGTCCAATTTATGACTTTGATCGTAAATGAGGATCACTTACTATATACGACAAATAAATAATTCCATGACAGATATGGACTGTCTACTGTGAGCCTTAACATCTTTATTCCCTGATATTTCCTGCTCAGTGTTTTGCTTTGTGGTTAACATTTAAAAAAGCTTATTTGCATCTGACCTGGCGCTGAGCTATTTTTAATATGTGTGAATACACTATGAATCACAAAGTATGGAAAAGCTTTCAAAAAAAGAACAGAGCTTTCTTCATTCAAATTATGTTTTGTTCAACACAATGTGATCATTGCTCTTTTTAAGAACACTTCCTTCTTGGGTAGCATCATTAAAGATGTTACGATTCCTCAAATCCTGTACATATGCTTTCAGGTACAACATTTAAGATTAAAGCAAACCTTGCCCGATCAAACGCGTCAGTTTCAAACACTTCTTTTGAATCATCTCAGTTTCTCCAGTAGACTATATAATCAAATCCCCTTTCACCCATGGTTTAAAGCTTCTCTGCTGCTTGTTTTCCAAGGCTTGGCTTAGCTTTCTAAAGCGTAAGATCAAAAAGTAACACAATTCTTGAATGTTATCTAACTAATTATTTATAATGGCTTCACAGAACAAGTTAAACTCTTCTTTATTATGAAATTCACGGAACCTACACAGTTTCAAATCAACTTTTTGTGCCAGCATCAAACATTTTTGTAGGTGAGTTATGTCATCCAGCTCCTGTTAAAAAGTCATGCTGCCATTCTTTCATTTTCCCTTCCAAAATCTAAATTCCACATCACAAAGATTAAAGGGGTAAAACAGAAAAGATTATCACCAGAATAGTAGTCCCTCATGTTAAATAGTACTCCGACATGATACTCAGATGACTCCATGTCTGTGGTACACATATGCATTGAAGAGCCTCAACATGCAGGACACTTGGTGCTTGAAGCAGAGATTAGGTTGGGTAGTTCCTTTTCAACCATTATGGGAAATCACTTTGTTGTGATTCTTTTGATGCTGAAGGGGGGCCCATCGGGGGGCTGCCAAGAACGAAGAGGAGCTTGTGGGGCGGGGGGCACCTGAGGCCACATGCGGGGGCAGGCCCGGTGGTGTGTGGGTGAGAAGTAGTCGTGAAGCACAGGTGCAAATTACAGTTGGAAAGCCACAGAATTGTCAATTTGTCAATTCAGTGCACAAATTATCCTCCAACAAAATCCCCTCTGGAATGACATGTTGTGTGCTTTATTATAGGAAACATTCCAGAGGGGGAAGGGAACGTTTTTGCTGTTCAGGGTTGACATCACAAACTGGCAGATAAGTACAAGGTGATTTGGAGATTAAAGCTCCTGTCATCCCTTTTAGAATTGCTACAGAAAAATTTAAATATCCGGGTATCCAAGTAACCAGAAAATATAATTCTTTATTCAATGCAAACTTTCCGCCTCTAGTTACTAAATTAAACGCTCTTATTCAATTCAGGAAAATACTTCCGATGTCTCTAATAGGCAGAATAAATGCCATAAAAATTTGTCCTCCCACAAATTCTCTATTTATTTCAATCAATTTACCTACATTTTTTTTTTTTAAACTTGATTCCCGGATTACAAACTTTATTTGGGATTATAAATCACATAGAATTCATATACGACATCTATGTAAACCCAAAGAAATGGGCAGATTGGTGCTCCCCAATTTCTTATACTACTATTTCGCAGCGAATATTAAAAATGTAATTTACTGGTTGGATAACGCATGCCAACAGGTAGACTGGTTAGTAATGGAGAGAGACAATTGCTCCCCTTTTAATATAGGCGCGATCCTTCTCTCCCCAATTAAGTTGAAGAACACAATATATGAGAAAAATCCGATTATTCACAGCACTTTACGAATTTGGAGACAAGTAAAATCTACTTTTAAACTAAGAAATCTATCTCTTCTTTCACCAATAGCTAATAACCCGTCATTCAAGCCATGTATTATAGATAAAAAGTTTATTTATTGGGAAAGACTAGGAATTAAAAAGGTTGGAGATTTGTACGAGATGGGAAACCTCTTATCATTCCAGAAATTACAGTCGAAATACAATCTGAAAGGTAACCAATATTTTAGATATCTTCAAATTCGAGATTATTTGAAAACATATCCCCACGATTATCAAACTCTGCTGCCAGATATATTAGAGGAAGGTATGAATAGAAACTCTGACACAAACAATCTAATATCATACTTATACAATATCCTTCTAAATATAGACATCCCACGTAATTAGAAGAGAATGGGAAGAGGAATTAGGCCTAAAAATCTCCAAAGATAGATGGGAAAAATTTATCTTATATATACATAATTGTTCGATTAATGTTAGACACATTTTAATCTAATTCAAAATACTCCACAGACTCTACTACTAAAAAACTAACTGAATAAAAATATTTCAAATGTATCTCCTATTTGCGACAAATGTCTCTCTCAAGAAGCACCTATAACACACTCCTTTGCCTCTTGCATAAAACTCCATAACTTTTTGAAAGAAATCTTTGAAATGTTCTCAAAATTATTTAAAACAAAACTGGACCCCCATATAGAACTGATTATTTTTGGAACAGCAGGAGCCTGCTCTGAGCTATCAATATTTCAAAGACGTTTCCTTAACTATGGCCTGACAATGGCGAAAAAACGTATACTTAAATTTTGGATAAATACATCTCGCCCAATTCTTAAAATGTGGATTACAAACATGTCTGAGACGCTACATCTTGAAGATATGAGACTTGTCTTAGCAGGAAAATCAGAGCAATTTTCAAAGATATGGTCTCCTTTCATTGATTCATTACAAGGATGGTATGGTGCAACACAACTTCGGAATTAAACCGAATTACGGACTGGGTGATGGGTGTGGTGAGAAATGAAGCAGGTATATCAACACTATTCGGTTTTTTTTTCCTTAAGTTTTTACTTACTCACTCTTTGATTACACTAATTTTGTAATTTAGGGGTTCTATTCTTACATATTCACTTTCTATTTCTCTTTCTTTCTTTCTTGCTCTTTCTCTCTTTTTCTATTTAATCTTTGTTAAAATTAAAATGTAAGCTGTACAATAAATGTATTATGTCATATGCCGCGGTTTATACTTTTGTACACTGCTTCTAATAAAGATATAAATTAAAAATTAAAAAAAGCCCCTGTCCCACTCATGTGTCCTTGTCACGCTAATTGCCACGAGGTCGCGTTGAGGCGCAACAGTCCTGCGAAGGTCGCGCGCGATTTCATGCGCCTGCACAGCCGTCTGGAGTGCGTGACGTCATTTGAAGATGGACACAAAGCTGGAGTAACTCAGCGAGACCGGCAGCATCGCTGGAGAGAAGGAATGGATGATGTTTCAGGTCGCGACTCTTCTTCAGTCTGAAAGAAGGGTCTTGACCTGAAACATCACCCATTTCCAGAGATGCTGCCGGTCCCGCTGAGTTACACCTGCATTTTGTGTCTTTCTTCAATTTTCTTTGCCCCGCTCTGGGAGTAGATGTGGGGGCAGATCTGGACTGCAATGGTCATGAGCTCCAGGCCAAGTTCGGTGATCGTTTGCCTGCTTCTGCCGCTGTTGGAGGTGAGACGTTACGTCGCGCCAGGGTCTTGGGCCTGTCCCACTTTGGCCGTCAGTTACGCGAGACAGGCTGTTGGCTCACGAAGATTTCGTTCACTACAAAAATTTCGGAGCAATGTCACGCACAATTCCATACCTCTCCGCGCTTCTCAGTGGGACCGGCCCCATGCGGCCACACGATGCCCGTGCGCCTCAACGTGATGACGAGGTCGCGTAATTTGCATGCCATGTAAGTGGGACAGGCCCTTAAGGGCCAATTGTGGTGGTCGGGGTTGATCATAAGATCGTAACTGATAAGAGTAGAATTAGGCCATTCAGCCCATCAAGTCTACTCCGCCATTCAATCATGGCTGATCTATCTTTCCCTCTTAACCCCATACTCCTGCCTTCTCCCCATAACCTCTGACACCCGTATTAATCAAGAATCTATCTATCTCTGCCTCAAATATATCCACTGACTTTGCCTCCAAGGCCTTCTGTGGCAAAGAATTCTATAAGATTCACCACCTTCAGACTAAAGAAATTCCTCCTCATCTCCTTCCGAAAAGAACATCCTTTAATTCTGAGACTATGACATCTAGTCCTAGATTCTCCCACTAGTGGAAACATCCTCTCAACAATCACTCTACCCAAGCCTTCACTATTCTGTACATTTCAATGAGGTCCCCCCTCCCCCTCATTCTTCTAAACTCCAGTGAATATAGGCCAGTGCCGTCAAACGCTCATCATATGTTAAAGCATTCCTGGGATCATTCTTGTAAACCTCCTCTGGACCCTCTCCAGAGCCAGCACATCCTTCCTCATATATGGTGCCCAAAATTGCTCACAATATTCCAAATACGGCCTGACCAGCGCCTTATAGAGCCTCAGCATTACATCCCTGTTTTTGTATATAAGACCTCTCGAAATCAATGCTAGCTTTATTTACTACCGATTCGATTTGCAGATGAACATTTTGGGAATACTGCACCAGCACTCCCAAGTCCCTTTGCAAATTTAATTTCTAGATTCCCCATTTAGAAAATAATCTACACCTTTATTCCTACTACCAAAATGCATGACTCTACACTTTGCTACGCTATATTCCATCTGCCCACTCTTGCAATCTGTCCAAGTCCTTCTGCAGAGTTCCTGCCTTCTCTACACTACCTGCCCTCTCACCAACTTTCATATCATCCGCAAACTTGGCCACAAAGCTTTCAATCCCCTCATCCATGATTGGTTTCAGGGGGGGGAAGGCGTGGAAATTGCAAACTGTAGGGTGGGATTTGCTTGATGGGAGGGAGGTGAGGGAAAACATTCTTTCAACCCTTAATCTAGAACCAGTGCTGTAGAGGCGCACAACTATCTGACAATATTTGCTACTTTTATCTGGCACGTTTTCTGTGGCAAACCCATCCAATCAACAATGAGTCTCAAAGACAAATCGAATCCTACTCGCACAGATAACAGATTATTTTATGGCCATATACCCGAGGTGCAATAAAATTCCAGAGTTCACATGAGCTCATAGTGTACACAGTGTACACAGATAACGATAGAAACAACAATAAATACAGCAATTAATGCAAAACAGCAGTTGGGTGCAAAGATTATGGTGCAATCTGAAATAGTGCAGAATAAAAACTGAGTATAAGTACGGAATAACCGAATGAAGCAGACTTAAGGCTGAGAATACATGGCAGCACCTCGAGAAAGGAGGAGAGAAAGAGCTAATTTGTACAACGGGGGGAAGAATCTAAAATCTGGACATCCGGGCTTACAAGCTCCTGTATCTTCTCCCAAAATGCAGGGGAGAGAAAAGGGAATAACCAGGGCAGTAGATATCCTTGATGCTACTTACAGCTTTCCTGATACAATGCACCATGAGGATATACACCACTCTTTGCAGGTTCAGGTGATCAAGAACAGAAGTTCCCATACTAGGCCGGGATCCATCCGATCACAATACTTTCTATAGCATGTTTGTAAATAATTTGAGAGAATCCTTGTGGACATGCTGAAAGAAAGTAAATATGCTGATGCACTTTCTTTATCGCTGCTCAAGTGCGAAGGGAGCTTATGATATGCTGGTGATATGGATGCCTAGGATCCGGAAGCTGTCGATTTTCATAACAGAAGATCCATCGTTGAGTACACCATGACACAAGGTTCCCGATCTCTTTACTGCCTCTCTTCCTCATCATTGTTGTTGATCTGGCTGACAACATTGGTAAATTTAATGATCAATTTAGTGCTATTTTCAGCACTCAGTCATGGGTGTACAGAGAGTAAAGCAGGGGACTGAGCACACTACTTTGAAGAGCATCAATGTTGAGGTTCAGAGTGGAGGAATGTTATGAAGAATATGTGGCTTTATTCTGACTGTAGGTCTGTGAATGTGGTGCTCCACAGTAATCAGCTTGGTGAACTCTGTTCCTGGTGATAAATATATATGTTTCTAGACTAAGTGGGACCCGTTGGGTTCCATGTTCACACGGGAGGGCTGGTCCCCCAAAGCAATATTCCACCTCTCCACCAATTCCAATTTTGGTGGCCAGTGGGGGGGGGGGGGGGCTTTCTGGAGCACTAGTATGAGTGTTGTGGGCCAAATGGACTGGTTTCCAGAGGACTATTATGGACATTGTGGGCCAAATGGATTCTTGGGCTGGCAGCTCAGTCACTCAGGCCTGGTGGGATGGCAGCTCAGGCCTGGTGGGCTGGCAGTTCAGTCACTCAGGCCTGGTGGGCTGGCAGCTCAGAAACTGCCAGAAATTCTGCCCAAAACAGGTGAGAGACTCTGTGAAAGAGAAGGGGGAGTGGTTGGAGAATCAATTTTAGACATTTTTCATCTTTTTCTGCAGATCACATAAATGAAAGGGGAAAGTCTTAATTGGCCTGGATCTCACAATGAAGGGAGAGATACAAATACTGGGGTGAGATTTAATACTTGCAGGGGGAATACTTACTGATGGGTCAAAGGGACTTCTCCTGGGCTAGTTCAGGCCTGATGGGCCAAAGGGGCTCTTTAAACAAAATCGGAGTGAAATCTCAGTGAAAGGCACTTTTTCTGGACTTTTCCTGGCCTGGCACGGGCCTTTTCAGCCAAAATGCTCCTCCGGGTTAATACGGGCATTTTGGGCAAAAGGGACTGGTTTCTCGGCTAATAGGGGCCTTGTGGGCCTAAATTAGTGGTTTCAGGCAGGCCAAACAACTAATTTCATTTAATTTCCATTTCCATTTTGCATTTCCGTTTCAAGCACAGGGCATGCCAAACAACTTATTTCATTTCATTTCCATTTCCATTTTGCATTGCAGTCTCCAGCACAGGGCAGGCCAAACAACTCATGGTATTGTCATTTCATTTCCCTTTCGCATTGCAGTCTCCAGGACAGGGCAGGCCAATTTCATTTCCATTTTGCATTGCAGTCTCCAGCACAGGGCAGGCCAAACAACTCATGGTATTGTCATTTCATTTCCATTTCGCATTGCAGTCTCCAGGACAGGGCAGGCCAATTTAATTTCCATTTTGCATTGCAGTCACAAGCATAGGGCAGGCCAAACAACTCATGGCATTGTCAATTCATTCCCATTTCGCATTGCAGTCCCAAGCACAGGGCAGGCCAAACAACTCATGGCATTGTCATTTCATTCCCATTTCGCTTTGCAGTCTCAAGCACAGGGCAGGCTAAACAACTCATGGCATTGTCATTTCATTTCCATTTCGCATTGCAGCCTCAAGCACAGGGTAGGCCAAACAACTCACGGCATTGTCATTTCATTTTCATTTCGCATTGCAGTCTCAAGCACAGGGCAGGCCAAACAACTCGTGGCATTGTCATTTCATTCCCACTTCGCATTGCAGTCTCAAGCACAGGGCAGGCTAAACAAATCATGGCATCGTCATTTCATTTCCATTTCGCATTGCAGTCTCAAGCACAGGGCAGGCCAAACAACTCACTGCATTGTCATTAAGGGCTAACAAATTATTTATTGCAAGTACATTGCACACTCACAGTTCAGTTGACTCACAGCTTATAAACACAGTTGTGGCCTCGCCCTCGCGATCTTCCAGAGTGACTGACTCAGGTCCAGACATCTGGGGTTTTATAGTCCTGCCCCCCCAGAAGTGGCTTTATCTTCATCATGGTGATTGACAGGCGAGAGGACCAATCAGCTGATCTCAAGATTTTTTAAACACTCATAACTTTTTTATCTTTCATCGATTGGAAAAATCCTCGGGGTTGCCTCAGCGGAGGTGGACTGTGAGTAAGATGCGCAAAAATCATAGCGATATAGGGTAGCATTTTTTCTAAAATCAATATACAATGCAGACTGGTCAAGATGAGACCTTTAGTTATATAGATAGCAGAATTGTAGATAGTGAAGAAGATTGTCATAGGATACAGACGGATATAGATGTTGGAAATATCGGCTGAAAGATGGCAGGTGAAGTATAATCTGCACAAATGTAAGATGTTGCAGTTTAGGAAGTCAAATAAAAATTGTACACAGTAAATGGCAGAACCCTTTGGAACATTGATGTACAGAGGGATCTTGGGGCACGTCAATATCTCCTTGAAAGTGTCCACACAAGTAGATAAGATGGTAAAGTAGGTGTACAGAATACTTGCCTCTAAGAGCCCGGTATAAAAGTGGCTAGCCATGCTGCAGCTCTGTAAACCTTTGCTAAGCCACATTTCAGTGTCTCCGGCTTTGGATGAGGTGCTGCTGTGCTCTGAGCAACCTGGTCGTGGGTGTGGGAGAGCCGGGGCGGAGGGAGGGATGGAAGCAGAAGCAGCGGCAGGGCAGATGAGGATGGGGAGCAGGGGTTGGCGAGTGTTTGCTGGGCTGATGAGCCGCTCGCTGCAGCTCCGGCCATGGAGCAGCCTCAGTGCAAGTGCCCGGGCCGTCGGAGGCGGCTGAGCCTCGGGTCGAAGGCAAGGAGGAAGCGTTGCACCGCTGCCATGAGAGTCTCTATGCCGAATTCGCCCTGGTGACCTGTATAGACCAGGCTGGGGCTCAGTGCATCTTGGAGGACAACGAGTGGGTGCTGAAAGTAGATACCAAGCAAGCACTGGGTAGAAGCAGTAGAGTTAGTGGCCTTCAAATGGGGGTAGTTGGAGAATACATCCTGCTTGCCTGCTAGATTTTCACTTTTACTGTAACTGCAGGAGAATTTTTCCCGATATTGGGGGAGTCCAGAACCAGGGGTCACAGTTTAAAAATAAGGGGTAGGCATCTCATTTAGGACTGAGATGAGGACAAACTTTCTTCACCCAGAGAGTTGTGAATCTGTGGAATTCTCTGCCTCAGAAGGCAATGGACGCCAATTCACTGGATGTTTTCAAGAGAGAGTTACATTTAGATCTTGGGCCTAAAGGAATCAAGGGATATGGGGAAAAAACAGGAAGGGGGTTTTAGATGATCAGCCATGATCATATGGAATGGCGGTGCTGGCTCGAAGGGCCGAATTACCTATTCCTGCACCTATTTTCTATGTTTCTATGTAACTTGCTCATGCTTGAGTATATGGCAATAAATCTCGACAACTTGATTTTGATGCATTCCTGCATGGTGGAGGTACAATGTAGACATAAGAGTGATACAGCGTGAAAACAGGCCCTTCGGCCCAACTTGCCCACACCCGCCAACATGTCCCAACTGCTTTTGGTCCATATCCCTCCAAACCTGTCCTATCCATATAACCATATAACCATATAACAATTACAGCACGGAAACAGGCCATCTTGGCCCTACAAGTCCGTGCCGAACAATTATTTTCCCTTAGTCCCACCTGCCTGCACTCATACCATAACCCTCCATTCCCTTCTCATCCATATGCCTATCCAATTTATTTTTAAATGATACCAACGAACCTGCTTCCACTACTTCCACTGGAAGCTCATTCCACACCGCTACCACTCTCTGAGTAAAGAGGTTCCCCCTCATGTTACCCCTAAACTTCTGTCCCTTAATTCTGAAGTCATGTCCTCTTGTTTGAATCTTCCCTATTCTCAAAGGGAAAAGCTTGTCCACATCAACTCTGTCTATCCCTCTCATCATTTTAAAGACCTCTATCAAGTCCCCCCGTAACCTTCTGCGCTCCAGAGAATAAAGACCTAACTTATTCAACCTTTCTCTGTAACTTAGTTGTTGAAACTCAGGCAACATTCTAGTAAATCTCCTCTGTACTCCCTCTATTTTGTTGACATCCTTCCTATAATTGGGCGACCAAAATTGTACACCATACTCCAGATTTGGTCTCACCAATGCCTTGTACAATTTTAACATTACATCCCAGCTTCTATACTCAATGCTCTGATTTATAAAGGTTAGCATACTAAAAGCTTTCTTTACCACCCTATCTATATGAGATTCCACCTTCAAGGAACTATGCACGGTTATTCCCAGATCCCTCTGTTCAACTGCATTCTTCAATTCCCTACCATTTACCATGTACGTCCTATTTTGATTTGTCCTGCCAAGGTGTAGCACCTCACATTTATCAGCATTAAACTCCATCTGCCATCTTTCAGCCCATTCTTACAAATGGCCTAAATCACACTGTAGACTTTGGAAATCCTCTTCATTATCCACAACACCCCCTATCTTGGTATAATCTGCATACTTACTAATCCAATTTACCACACCTTCATCCAGATCATTGATATACATGTCAAACAACAAAGGACCCAACACAGATCCCTGAGGCACCCCACTAGTCACCTGCCTCCAACCCGACAATCAGCCACTGTTGAATCCATCTTGCTACTCCTGCATTTATACCCAACAGTTGCTACTCCAGCATTTATATACCCACCTTCCATGAGGAATCTTGTCAAAGGCCTTACTAAAGTCCATATAGACAACATCCACTGCTTTACCCTCGTCAATTTCCCTAGTAACCTCTTCAAAAAATTCAAGAAGATTAGTCAAACATGATCTTCCAGGCACAAATCCATGTTGACTGTTCCTAATCAGACCCTGTTTATCCAGATGCTTATATATATTATCTCTAAGTATCTTTTCCATTAATTTGCCCACCACTGACGTCAAACTAACAGGTCTATAATTGCTAGGTTTACTCTTAGACCCCTTTTTAAACAATGGAACAACATGCGCAGTACGCCAATCCTCGGGGACTATTCCCATTTCTAATGACATTTGAAATATTTCTGTCATAGCCCCGGCTATTTCTACACTAACTTCCCTCAATGTCCTAGGGAATATCCTGTCAGGACCTGGAGACTTATCCACTTTTATATTTTTCAAAAATGTCAGTACTTCTTTTACTTTGAAACTCATAGTATCCATAGCTACTCTACTAGTTTCCCTTACCTCACATAATTTAATATCCTTCTCCTTGGTGAATACCGAAGAAAATAAATTGTTCAATATCTCCCCCATCTCTTTCGGCTCTGCAGATAGCTGTCCACTCTGTCTCTCCAATGGACCAATTTTATCCCTCGTTATCCTTTTGCTATTAATATAGCTGTAGAAACCCTTTGGATTTACTTTCACCTTACTTGCCAAAGCATCCAAAGATCCATGTGTCAGTCTAAGTGTTAAATGTTGGGATAGTCCCTGCCTCAACTACCTCCTCTGGCAGCTTGTTCCATACACCCACCACCCTTTGTGTGGAAAAATTTACCCCTCAGATTCCTATGAAATATTTTCCCCTTCACCTTGAATCTGTCCTCTGGACCTCGATTCACCTACTCAATTTCTCATGCATTTTAGATGTCTCGAAAGTCTTACTTTTAAAAATGTAATGTTTCAACAAACATATACCCCTTTACCAATGTCATGGTTTGATGACTCTAAATTTAAATCAAAATGAAATATGTCAAAAGGAGAACGCATACTTTCAAAATACTCAGATTTTTTCCCCAAACAAAACATAATTTGTATGACTTTGCAAAATCAGGAAATGTTATGATTATTTCTTGTCCCTTTATCCAGCTACAAAAAAAAAATAGCACTTGAAATTATAACACATTTAAAAGTTTTGTTATCAAATTTTCTGTACCGTGGAAGGCACTGGCGTCGATCCCAGGGGGAGTGGGGGGGGGATGATGGAGGATATATCCCCCCACTTTTGAGATGGGGGATGTATTATTATCCCCCAGTTTTTGGAGGTCGAGCAATGACAAAAATAATAATCACCTGTTCCTATCTCTCTGTAGGCCCTACATTATCTTAAAACTACTCCAAAGAAAAAAACATTGAAATCATACTTCTACAATGCACTAAAACATGGTTTTAATACATCAAATTTCAAAAAGTCCCTAAGGTGGGAGGGGGGGGGGGGGGGGAACAACCCTCCCACACCCTCCCCCACAAGCGGTGATCAATGACCGCACAGCCCCACCCATTTTCAAAAACGCTCCGCAGCCCCTGTATCTTAATGCGAATAATAGATGAGGACACGGAAATCCCTCTTCATCTCAGAGCGCAGCCCGTGCTTACCAGTTAGATAATGGATATTGCCCCTTGTGAGAGGATGTAAATTTAAAACAACGGGACACCCTTTTAAGATAGGCATTTATTTTTGTTCAGAGGGTCATGGTTCTTTGGAACTGTCTTGCCCAAGAGTCAATTGAAGAAGAGCCACTTGATTGTTAAATTGAAACTCGACAAAGAATTGATAAGCCAATGGGTGACGTGAATGCCAAATTGAGTTTACATTCAGATCTTATTAAATAGCAGAGCAGGCCTGAGGGGATGAGTGGTCAATTACTGGTCATGGTTTGGTTGCTCACAATCATTTGTTCGAAGTACTAAATTAAATGTAATGTGCACGAGAACCCAAAAAGCACAACAGAAATGCAGGTCTTTCTTTAATTATGGTATATAATGATCTGTGAGCATGGGAAGGCACAATGGAATCTATCTAGAAGATTATGGGTGAATGTGTGAATGCAGGAGGATGGTGGATGGTAGAAAAAGGAAGGTGTGTTTAAGATCAGAACACCGAACTAAAATCTGATTCTGATCTGTCCATTTCTGGTTTTATTGAGTTGAGAGGCAGGCTTCGGAGAAGGATTTAACTTAGCTGATCAAATTGTATACAACAAGTTTTACCAGAACTCTTAATTTACTGTTTGCTCACTTTCCTTGGCCTTGGTTAACCCTGCCGCTGAAGGAAATAAAATAAATGATTAAACCTGTAGGTAAAGATCCATTCGCTCTGCTTGTATTTCAGGAGGAACAAAAGTGTTGAAGTTTTAAGATTGCTTTTGAATTTTACAGAACTTTCATTTTTGCAGTTGCAATGGATTCCTTGGTTTTCCCATCCTTTCAATTCGACAACTGAAGAAGGGTTTTGGCCCGAAACGTTGCCTATTTCCTTCGCTCCATAGATGCTGTTGCACCCGCTGAGTTTCTCCAGCATTTTTGTGTCCCTTCGATTTTCCAGCATCTGCAGTTCCTTCTTAAACACAACCATAATAACCTTCTTCTCACAGTCACATGTGAACTCGTCTGGCAGCATACCCATTACTCTGAGGTATGCAAATTAAACAGAGCTAAAGAATGAGTGTGCACAATGCCTGTTGCTATGAGTTATGGAAATTAAAATAAATCTAAAAACGAGTGTACCTAACCTTACAGATAAAATGAGCATCAGTTTTTTGTTTAGAACCGATTAAAAAATGTAGAAGAAAACTGCATTAGAGAATCCAAAGCTGTAGAAATACAGTCACTGTCGCTGCCTCAAAAAGGCTGCCAACATCATCAAGGATCCACACCATCCTGGCCACACATTCATTTCTCCGCTGCCATCAGGTGGAGGTAAAGGAGCCTGAAATCTGGAACATCCAGGTTCAGGAACAGCTACTTCCCCACAGCCATCAGGCTATTAAACACAACTTCAAACAAACTCCGAACAATAACAGCCTATTGCACTTTATCTGTTTATTTATATGTATATATATGGTCTTTGCTATATAGACACTGAACTGTTCTGTATTTATGCTTACAATATTCTGTTGTGCTGCAGCAAGCAAGAATGTCATTGTCCTTTCTGGGACACATGACAATAAAACTCTCTTGACTCGACTTGAAACAAAGAACTGCAGATGATGGTTAATACAATAAAGAACACAAAGTGCTGCAGGATAGGCAGTATCTCTGGGGAAACATGAATAGGTGACATTATGGGTCATGACCCTTCGATCGTATATTATGATATTATAATGCTATCTTAAGATCGAAATTGTGAAAAATTATTACATCTCTCATTTCCAGAGTTTGCACTTGGTTATATTATATTTATATTTATATTTATATTATATTTTTTATTCCATGTCATTTGAACCTCAGTGAGGCTCAACGAAACTCCGTTTCCACAGCCATACAAACAAAGACAATTTCTACAAGACATACAAACAATTCAATTTACACAAACATCCATCACAGTGAATCTCTTCCTCACTGTGATGGAAGGCAAAGTCTTTAAGGACTTCAGAGAAATATTATCACTGTTATTTATTTGTTTCGCAATCTGTTACTGATCAATCTTGTTAAGTTTAAAATGAGATTTGATATTGTGGAATCATAGGATGGATTTGAGAATGAAAAGTTTCCTGTTCAAGTTATTAATATTTTGCCAGGCATAAGAACCAATAGGAAAGTAATATTTCATTAAGTCTCAACTCTGTAGATATTCCAAATTAGGAAACAAAATAAAATGAAGAAGGGGGAATGCAAATCATGGTTAAACACAACATATTTTTTACAATGAAACATTTTGCATCACTGATTATTGTGTGGAACCTCTGAACCTTTGTTATTTATTCTTGAAAAACAAAATAAAACTCCAGATACTAGAAATCTGAAGTGAGACAGGAGATGATAGAAACACTCAGTAGGTGAGGTAGCTTCTGTGGAGAGAGAAGCTGACCTAGCCCTTGAGGTAAATTATTTTTCATCAGTATTGGCAAAAGTTAAGGATCAAACATGTTTTAAGTTATATCTCTTCCAGTTATGGCTGGCAAACTTTCACCTCAGTCAGCATCAAATTCCGATGAAAACCTGACCTGAAATGTCAACTGTTTCTCTCTCCACAGTTACCCCGTGTCTTGCCGAGCACTGTCTTTCTTTCATCTTGAATTACCTTCCTCCAGAAATTATTTTTAAATATCAACAAAATTCAACAAAATTCATGAGTAGAAAATTCATGAAGAAAACAAAGTTCAGTTTTAAATTTGCTATCTGTTTCCGGCTGCCTTTGCAACTGCACCTGTAGTTATACAACTTATTTGTTAAATTGGCACAAGTCACACCCTACCCCAACAAAATGAAAACATTGTTGCTTCAACATCATCAACCAAAGTTAACACAGATAGCGAGTGGAGTTTCAAAATTAAATGCAACTTCTTATTTCTTAGACCAAAAGACTTGATTTAGCTGCAGCATATATTGTTTTCTTGAAAACAATGTAGTTATAGTATGCTTACCTGGTACAGTAAAATGTGTTGTTTCTATCTTATTTAGAAGTAGGGCAGCCACTGTTTCAAAAGATTGTCTACAACTCTGTGCAGCAGGTTAGTTGCTTTGAAGAAATTCACTGAGCTTCTTCCTGCTTTTACTGAGTTTGAGCAAGTTCCACAAATTCTATTGGATATTACCAGCAGTCCTGCCCACTAATTCATGATAGATTTATGGAAATCTTTTTTTTTTTTAAGGATGCATCACTGGGATGTATTTGACACCCGTTTACAAACGCATTTAATATAATATAAATTCTGCTTATGGGATTCATATGTTCTCTGCCCTTTATGCATTCTTTTACCATGAGCTTTCATTCATAGAATCATGAATGTATTCAGTATTGCAGCACGGAAACGGGTCAAATCATTCATGCCAACCAAGCAGCATTCAGGAAAGTGATAGAATATGATTCAGGATAAATAAGTATGGTCAATCAGGAGTCGCTTGTAAAGCAAGTTGCATTGTAGCCATTTAAGACAAAAAAAGCAAAGCTTGTGAGACAACAGCAGCTTAATAAACAGCCTAGTAAGGTTTAGAATCCAGAGGAGTAAAATTAACTGGGAAAGCATTCTTCCTACTGTTTTCCATCTGCCTCATTCCCTTCAAGCCTGAAACCACTCCTGTTTTCATACTTCTTATTTTCCATGTTCCTCCATCCAATATTATCCTTTCTATTTTGCACCATCCTGTTCCCTTTGCTCTTGTTTACCCTGTTTCCCATTATTGTCCCATTCTGCTTTTCCTCCCTCCTCTTTTCCTTTTCCACCTATCTTTTATGTCTTCCGGTGTTCCCCTTGTGTTTCCACCCTCATTTTATCCCTCTCCCTTTTGATCTTTTACTCCCTTTTGCATTTCTCCTATCTTCACCCCTTCTGTACTCACAATCCTGCTATCCACCTTCTGCTTACTTCCGTCATGTCCCTCCTTCTACGAATCACTCTCCTCCATCCATCCATCCATTTCTACCATGCTCCATTTTCTCTCCAGTTTTTCTCATCTCATCTCCTAATTTGCTCGCTGCATTCTTCCTCCATCACTTTTTCCATTTCCCCTTTGCCCATTCCAGTTTCCTCCCTTGCATATTCTTTCCTCTTCTTTCCCTTTTCCCTCCAGTTTATTATCTCTCACTCATTTTTTACTCTATCCTGTCTTGCTCCTTCTTCATTTCTCTAACCATACCCAACTGTTTTCATCTCTCCTAATTGACAATCTCTCCTCATAGTTCCCTTATTTTTCTGTCCTTTTAGTTTCTCTTCTTTTCCTCACTCCTATGTTCTTCCTTCTCGATTTTCCTCTTGCAAATGTTATCACTCTTCTTTTATCATCGGTTTTCCTCATCCCTCTTTTCCCCTCTCCTCTACTTCTGTCCTAGTTTAATTGTCTTGTTTCCTGCCTCCTACTTTTCATGGGGTGAGGTTATGAGAAGAAGGCAGGACAATGGAGTTACAGGGGAAAGATAGATCAGCCATGGTTAAATGGCGGTGTAGACTTGATGGGCCGAAAGGGCTAATTCTGCTCCTATCACTTATGATCTTATGATCTTCACTTTTCTCATTCCTGTTTATTTATATCTTGCAATCCTCCCTCATGTTCCTGGCTTCCATTTCCCTCTCTTCTATTTTTTCTTTGCTATTTTTCCCTAATCCTCACTCTGTTTTCCTTCATTCTGTATCCTTGTTCCTTATTTCCTCCTCCCTATCCCTTCCTGTTAACAATTTTCTCCCAATTCCTAGGTAGACAAAAGTGCTGGAGAAACTCAGCGGGTGCAGCAGCATCTATGGAGCGAAGGAAATAGGCAACGTTTCGGGCCGAAACCCTTCTTCAGACTGATGTAGGGTGGGGGTCGGGGAGAAGAAAGGAAAAAGGAAGAGGAGGAGCCCGAGGGCTGAGGGAGAGCTGAGAAGGGGAGGAGACAAGAGGAGGAGACAGCAAGGGCTACCTGAAATTGGAGAATTCAATGTTTATTGCCGCCAGGGTGCAGACTGCCCAAGGTGATTGTGCTGCTCCTCCAATTTCCGGTGGTGCTCACTCTGGCCATGGAGGAGGCCCAGGACAGAGAGGTCGGATTCGGAATGGGAGGGGTAGTTGAAGTGCTGTGCCACTGGGAGATCAGGTTGGTTAATGCGGACTGAGCGGAGGTGTTTGGCGAAACGATCGCCAAGCCTACGCTTAGTCTCCCACTTTCCTGCTCCCTCGTTCCCTCTCTCGTGCTTCCTTACACTTTTGTTCCTCCTGATTTGTTGGCCACTCACACCTGTTTCCATCTTCCTATATTTATTTTCACTCACTAACACTTTCACTTCCAATTTTGCTTCTGGTTATAGGTTATTGGTGTATTATTGCCGGGTGTACCAATATAACTTTGTTTTGCATGCTATCCAGGCAAATCAGACCACGCATGAGTACAATCATTCCATACATGAGGGAATGGAAACATAGTGCAGAATAGAGCATTACAGCTGCAGAGGAAGTTCAGATTTTTTTTAAAGTGCAAGGGCCAAGGTAAATTTGGAAATTGGGCGTACACCCTTAACATATGGGATATCCATTCAAGAGTCTGAAACAATAGGGAAGTAGCTGTTCTTGGATCTGGTGGAAAGGGGAGAAAGGGGAGAAAAATGACAGGGATGTGAGTGGTGCATGATTATGTTGGCTGGTTTCCCAGTATAATATGAAGTGTAGATGAGGTCAGTAGGAGGCAGGCGGGGGCTGGTTAACATGATGGATCGGGCTGCCTTCACAACTCTCTGCAATTTCCTGGGCATATCTGTTGCCATAACAAGCTGCAATGCTTTCTATGCAACACCTGTCCCTTTACCTCCCCCCTTGACTCCATTCAAGGACCCAAGCAGTCGTTCCAGGTGCAACAAAGGTTCACCTGTATCTCCTCCAACCTCATCTACTGCATCCGCTGCTCTAGATGTCAGCTGATTTACATCGGGGAGACTATGCGGAGGTTGGGCGATCGTTTCGCCGAACACCTCCGCTCAGTCCGCAATAACCTACCTGAACTCCCGGTGGCCCAGCACTTCAACTCCCCCTCCCATTCCCAATCCGACCTCTCTGTCCTGGGTCTCCTCCATTGCAGAGTGAGCAACACCGGAAATTGGAGGAACAGCACCTCATATTCCGCCTGGGTGCTTGCATCCGGATGGCATGAACATTGAATTCTCCCAATTTTGCTAGCCCTTGCTGTCTCCTCCCCTTCCTTAACCCTCGAGCTGTCTCCTCCCATCCCCCCGCCCTCGGGCTCCTCCTCCTCCCTTTTTCCTTCCTTCTCCCCCCCCACCCCCCATCAGTCTGAAGAAGGGTTTCGGCCCGAAACGTCGCCTATTTCCTTCGCTCCATAGATGCTGCTGCACCCGCTGAGTTTCTCCAGCATTTTTGTGTACCTATGCTTTCTATGGTTGTCTGCTGAAATTGGTAAGAGTCATTGGAGTCATTTTCCTGCCTGGCTCGTTATGTTCTTCTCCTATTTTCTTCATTTCCTGTCATCTACTCTTGCCTTTATTTATTTTCCATTTCATTTTGCATTGTTTTTCTTGGGCACCATTGATGCTGATCGAGGCATATACTCCACCACTCCCTGAAGTCATCTTGCTGACATTGAGGGAGAGGTTAATATTCTTACGCCATGTTACTGAGTTCTCTATCTCCTTCCCGTATTCCGATTCGTCATTGTTTGTGAGCCGGCCCACCACAGTGGAGTTATAGAATTATACAATATGGAACTAACCCTTGGCCCCCTTACTTATCTAGGCCAACCAATTTGATATTCTGGTATAGTCCCATTTGCCTGCATTTGCCCCACATCCCACAAAACCATTCGTATACATATGTCGGTCCAAATGGCTTTTGAAAGTCGTAATGGTATTCGTTTCTAGAGGTTCCAATTGCAACTTGTTCCAGATACAGGCTATCTGGATAACAAGAGGAGCTATGAGTCCGTACGGAATCTAGGAGAAAGGACTGAGTATAGGAGCAAAGAGGCCCTTCTGCAGTTGTACAGGGCCCTAGTGAGACCACACCTGGAGTATTGTGTGCAGTTTTGGTCCCCTAATTTGAGGAAGGACATTCTTGCTACTGAGGGAGTGCAGCGTAGGTTCACAAGGTTAATTCCCGGGATGGTGGGACTGTCATATGCTGAGAGAATGGAGTGGCTGGGCTTGTATACTCTGGAATTTAGACGGATGAGGGGATATCTTATTGAAATATATGATTATTAAGGCAGGATAGAGGCAGGAAACATGTTCCCAATGTTGGGGGAGTTCAGAACCAGGGGCCACAGTTTAAGAATAAGGGGTAAGCCATTTAGAACCATTTAGCCATTTAGGAGATGAGGAAACACTTTTTCTCACAGAGAGTTGTGAGTCTGTGGAATTATCTGCCTCAGAGGGCGGTGGAGGCCGATTCTCTGGATACTTTCAAGAGAGAGCTAGATAGGGCTCTTAAAGATAACGGAGTCAGGGGATATGGGGAGAAGACAGGAACGGGCTATTGATTGTGGATGATCAGCCATGATCCTATTGAATGGAGGTGCTGGCTCGAAGGGCCTAATGGCCTACTCCTGCACTTATTGTCTATTGAAAAGGGTGTATTTGAGGTCCCTCCAAAATCATTCCCCTCTCATCAGTCTATGCCCTCCAGTTAAGGTAAGGAACTGACATTGTGGGCTGGTAATTGCATCTTCTAGTAGCACAAAAGTAGCGTGTTTGGTCACTTTAATAAAAAATATGAATGTCATTTAAAGAGGGAAAGCTTCGCTTGCAAGGATCACTGAACTGTATTATTGGGTTTATCCATGTAATATTGTGCAGAAACTATCAAAAGGTGGCAATCCCTAATAGTGTTTTCAAATTCTCACAGTTGTTGTAATCTAACTTAGTTTTCTTTGCCCTTAAAGGAACATTTATCATACAAGCAACACTCTTCCATCTCACAGCGGCCACTAACTGAATGGATGTTGCTTTGAAGGGGTAAGAGTGGCTATAAGAGTGCTCTCAGTGTTATGGGCAGGTTGGGGAAGAACAATACTCACAGGGGGCATATTCTTTGTGCATGGGAGCCACAGGGAGCCTGCAACCACTTCTGGCAGGAAGTTGATAATGACATGAAACAGCCACTGAAAGCATATACCATCGGTGAGACATCAATGCAGGTATGTACCTGTCCTTACTTTGTCTGCGCCTTTGGGTTGAAGGAAATGTAGACATTGTCTCCTCTCCTTTATAATGAGCTTGGGTAGCTTCGGTAATGCATGTGCAGGCAGCAGCCTCTAATGCTTTTAAAACAAGAAGACCGAGATTGACTGAAAACCATTGTAAGCGCCGTAAAGGGACACAAGTATACATATGAGGTCACAGATCTCTAAAATGTTTAACAACTGAGAGATCCAGTAAGCATTGCCAGACAGAACCCAAATGTTCATCGAAATGCAATAAACAAAGTTGCAGAAATGCATGTGAATCTGTGTCTCACCCGCAAGGGCTGTTGAGGTCCCTGGATGGAAGTGAGAGAGGGGGTGTAGGGACAGGTGTTACATCCTATGGGGTTGCAGGGGAAACTGCCTGAGGAGGATGCGAGTTGGGTTTTGAAGGGATGAATGAAACAACGAGTTGTGGAGTCCCTGTGGAAGGCGGAAAGGAGTGGCAACAGGAAGATGTAACCTGTGGTGGGATTATGCTGAAGGTAGCAGAGATGTCTTTGTAGAATGATGTGGAATGTAGAATGATGTGGAATGTAGAATGATGTGGAATGTAGAATGATGTGGAATGTAGAATGATGTGGAATGTAGAATGATGTGGAATGTAGAATGATGTGGAATGTAGAATGATGTGGAATGTAGAATGATGTGGAATGTAGAATGATGTGGAATGTAGAATGATGTGGAATGTAGAATGATGTGGAATGTAGAATGATGTGGAATGTAGAATGATGTGGAATGTAAAATGATGTGGAATGTAGAATGATGTGGAATGTAGAATGATGTGGAATGTAGAATGATGTGGAATGTAGAATGATGTGGAATGTAGAATGATGTGGAATGTAGAATGATGTGGAATGTAGAATGATGTGTTGGGCAGTTATGGAAGTGAGATTGACCAAATCTCAGCAGGCAACAGACGGGATTCGAGGATGATGTGCTGCCTCGCTGGTGCCAGGAGCCAGGATGTCACGGAGAGAGTGCAGAAAATCCTCAAGGGCGAAGGTGAACAGCCGGAAGTGGTAGTGCATGTCGGCACAAACGATGTCGGAAAGAAGGGGATGAATATTCTGCAGCGTGACTTTAGAGAGCTCGGAAAAATGCTGAAAAGCAGGACCTCCAGGGTTGTTATCTCCGGTTTGCTTCCAGTTCCTCATGCTGGCGAGAGCAGGAGCAGGGAGATACGGGACCTGAATGTATGGCTGAGGAACTGGTGCACAGGGCAGGGATTTAGATTTGTAGATCACTGGGATCTGTTTTGGAGTAAGGGGGAGCTGCACAAAAGAGATGGATTGCATCTTAGCAGGTGGGGGACCAGCATTCTGGCAGGCAGGTTTGCCACTGCTACACGGGTGGTTTTAAACTGAATAAGGGGGGTGGGGTGTCAAATGGGATAGTCGAGGATGGAGTTAAAGGGAAAGGGTTTCTTAAACGTGTGAGCAGAGAGACAGAGGGGTGTAAAATGAGGGTAGAAGCAATAGGTAGCAAGTTGAAAAGTAAAAGTGGCAGGCAGACAAATCCAGGACAAAAATCAAAAAGGGCCACTTTTCAACATAATTGGATAAGGGGTAAGAGTGTTGTAAAAATAAGCCTGAAGGCTTTGTGTCACAATGCAAGGAGCATTCGTAATAAGGTGGATGAGTTGAATGTGCAGATAGCTATTAATGACTATGATATAGTTGGGATCACGGAGACTTGGCTCCAGGGTGACCAAGGCTGGGAGCTGAACATCCAGGGATATTCAATATTCAGGAGGGATAGACAGAAAGGAAAAGGAGATGGGGTAGCGTTGCTGGTTAGAGAGGAGATTAACGCAATAGAAAGGAAGGACATTAGCTTGGAGGATGTGGAATCGATATGGGTAGAGCTGCGAAACACTAAAGGGCAGAAAACGCTAGTGGGAGTTTTGTACAGGCCACCTAACAGTAGTAGTGGAGTTGGGGATGGCATCAAACAGGAAATTAGAAATGCGTGCAACAAAGGTAAAACAGCTATAATGGGTGACTTCAATCTACATATAGTTGGGTTAATCAAATTGGCAAGGGTGCTGAGGAAGAGGATTTCTTGGAATGTATGCGGGATAGTTTTCTAAACCAACATGTAGAGGAACCAACGAGAGAGCAGGCTATTCTCGATTGGGTATTGAGTAATGAGGAAGGGTTAGTTAGCAGTCTTGTTGTGCGTGGTGCCTTGGGCAAGAGTGACCATAATATGGTTAAGTTCTTCATTAGGATGGAGAGTGACATTGTTAATTCAGAAACAAGGATCCTGAACTTAAAGAAAGGTAACTTTGAGGGTATGAGATGTGAATTGGCCAAGATAGACTGGCAATTGATTCTTAAAGGGTTGACGGTGGATATGCAATGGAAGGCATTTAAAGACTGCATGGATGAACTACAACAATTGTTCATCCCAGTTTGGCAAAATAATAAATCAGGGAAGGTAGTGCATCCGTGGATAACAAGGGAAATCAGGGATAGTATCAAAACAAAAGATGAAGCATACAAATTAGCCAGAAAAAGCAGCCTACCAGAGGACTGGGAGAAATTCAGAATCCAGCAGAGGAGGACAAAGGGCTTAATTAGGAAAGGGAAAATAGATTATGAAAGAAAACTGGCAGGGAACATAAAAACTGACTGCAAAGGTTTTTATAAA
Source organism: Amblyraja radiata (assembly GCF_010909765.2). Taxonomy (NCBI): domain Eukaryota; kingdom Metazoa; phylum Chordata; class Chondrichthyes; order Rajiformes; family Rajidae; genus Amblyraja; species Amblyraja radiata. The sequence continues at coordinate 111,885,436 of NC_045959.1, read as the reverse complement.
TATGTGAAGAGAAAAAGATTAGTTTGTGGTGCGTAGGTCTCGAAACGAAAGAGAGGAGTCAGGTATTTCGAGAGGCACTTTTATTTGTGTTCCTCCCGGTTGTAGGGAAGTCCACATGAGAGAAAGATGGCACCCAAACCCCTGCCTTTAAACCCTCTGGTTAAGGGCCGCCTCCGGACTAAACCACTCCCGTGCCAAGGGGTTCGACAGTTAGGATGGCCCGGCCCTTGGGAGCTGCCACAGGACCCCCCCCCCAGAACCCGAGGCACGAAACTGGCGGGCGCACGATCCGGCCGGCCCGCGTGCGAAAGTCAGCCGATCGTGGGGCTGGCGGAGGCATAGGTGGAGGGACATGTCGAGGGATAGGTTGAGGGACCGGCGGGAGGACAGGTGGAGTGACAGGTGGAGGGGGCCGTGAAGGGGGGCGCCCTCGAGGCCGAGGTTGGGCAAACAGCACCGACTGGTCAATGTCCAGGTGTGCCGGCTTCAACCGGTCAATCGACACGGCCTCTGGCCGGCCCCCCATGTTCAGCACAAAAGTCGTCTGCCTGTGTTCCAGCACCCGGAACGGGCCCTCGTACGGCCCCTCGTACGGCCTCTGGAGTGGCGTCCGGTGGGCATCACGGCGCAGGAAAACGTATGGGCAGTCCCGTGCTGATGGCACATGCGGGCGAAATGTCCCATGGCGGGACGTCAGGACGGGTGCGAGCCTGCCAACTCGCTCGCGAAGGCGCTTTAAGGTGGATGAGGGCGTTCCCCGCTGCCCCAGCGCCGATGGCACGAACTCCCCGGGCACCGTGAGTGGCGACCCGTACACGAGCTCCGCTGATGATGAGGCGAAGTCCTCTTTAGGAGCAGTCCGAATGCCCAGCATGACCCACGGCAACTCTTCCATCCAGTCCGTGCCGGAGAGTCGCGCCTTCAGCGCTGCCTTGAGCTGCCGGTGGAACCTCTCCACCAGACTGTTAGCTTGGGGGGTGATAAGCCGTGGTGTGGTGCAGCCGCTCCCCGAGCAAGCGAGCCATGGCCGACCACAGCTCGGAGGTGAACTGTGGCCCCCGGTCCGAGGAGATGAGCGCCGGCACCCCGAAGCGAGCAATCCAGTGCGCGGACAATGCACGAGCGCACGTAGCTGTTGAAGTGTCGGCCAGCGGAATGGCCTCCGGCCACCGCGTGAAGCGGTCCACCATCGTGAGGAGGTGGGTGATGCCCCGGGACGGCGGAAGAGGCCCCACAATGTCCACGTGGAGATGGTCGAATCGCCGGTGAGGTAGACCGAACTCCTGGAGAGGCGCACGGACATGGCGCTGGATCTTCGCCGTCTGGCACGGAATGCAGATGCGAGCCCAGTGGCCAACCTGCTTGCGCAGACCGTGCCACGTGAAATGAGCGGCCACTAGTGCCGTTGTCGCCCGGATTGATGGGTGAGACAGTCCGTGGATCACCTCGAAAACCCTCCGCCACCAGGCGGCAGGGACGATGGGGCGCGGCTGACCGGACGCATTGCACAGGATCGTCGCTCCTCCTGGACCGAGAGGGACCGTCCGTGAGCTGTGCCTCCACCAGGGCAGAATAGTCAATTCCGGGCGCCACCTCGAAAATGGCGTCGATAGCGGGGCGGGACAATGCGTCGGCCACCCAGTTCTCTTTCTCCTCGACGTAGCGGATGGATGTGGTATTTTTTTTTTTTCAAGTTCAAGTTCAAGTGAGTTTATTGTCATGTGTCCCTGTATAGGACAATGAAATTCTTGCTTTGCTTAAGCACACAGAAAATAGTAGGCATTTACTACAAAACAATTAAATGTGGCCATCTACCATGATATAAATATATACACACATGAATAAATAAAATGATAATGTGCAAATAGCAGAAAGTGGTTATTAATAATCAGAGTTTTGTCCAAGCCAGGTTTAATAGCCTGATGGCTGTGGGGAAGTAGCTATTCCTGAACCTGGTTGTTGCAGTCTTCAGGCTCCTGTACCTTCTACCTGAAGGTAGCAGGGAGATGAGTGTGTGGCCAGGATGGTGTGGGTCTTTGATGATACTGCCAGCCTTTTTGAGGCAGCGACTGCGATAAATCCCCTCGATGGAAGGAAGGTCAGAGCCGATGATGGACTGGGCAGTGTTTACTACTTTTTGTAATCTTTTCCTCTCCAGGGCGCTCAAATTGCCAAACCAAACCAAGCCACCAGTCAGCATGCTCTCTACTGTGCACCTGTAGAAGTTAGAGAGAGTCTTCCTGGACAAACCGACTCTCCGTAATCTTCTCAGGAAGTAGAGGCGCTGATGAGCTTTTTTGATAATTGCGTTAGTGTTCTCGGACCAGGAAAGATCTTCAGAGAAATGTATGCCAATTGCCGCTGCTGCCAGGGCGAAAGTGAGCGGCTTGTGGTCCGTGTAGGCGGTGAACGGGCGGCCCTCCAGGAAGTAGCGGAAGTGGCTCACTGCCAGGTACAGAGCCAGGAGCTTGCAATCGAACGCGCTGTATTTGGTCAGTGCGCGGTTGAGGTGCCGGCTGAAGAAGGCCAGGGGTCGCCAACCTCCGTCCGTCAGTTACTCCAGCACGGCACCAACCGCCGACTCCGAGGCGTCCTCCGTGAGAGCAGTCGGGGCATCTTCCCGCGGGTGCACCAGCAGTATGGCCCGAGCAAGGGCCTCCTTCGCGCCGCCAAATGCTGCCACTGCCTCGTGGGTCCACTCGACGTTCTTATGCTGCCCACCCGCCAGAAGTTGATACAGCGGCCGCATGATGTGGGCCGTGGATGGCACAAAACGATGGTAAAATGCCACCATCCCGACAAACTCCTGCAGGCCGCGCACCGTGCGTGGGCGGGGAAACCGACAGATAGCATCGACCCTGTCCGGCAGGGGAACCGTGCCTTGCGAAGTCACGCGGTGGCCAAGGAGGTCGATCTCAGTTACCCCAAAACGGCACTTGGCGAGGTTGATAGCCAAACCATGCTCGCTGAGCCGCTGACAGAGCTGCCGGAGGTCGGCGCAGTGCTCCTGCTGCGAGCAGCTGGCCACCAGGATGTGGTCTAGACAAAATCGAGGTCACGACACACCCCGTCCATTAAGCATTGAAAAGCCTGCGTAGCGTTCGTGAGGCCGAACGGCATCCGCGTGAACTCATAAAGTCTGAACGGTGTGATGATCGCCGTCTTGGGTACATCCTCCGGGTGGACCGGGATCTGGTTATAACCCCGTACCAGATCCACTTTTGAAAATATTGTAGCCCCAGCCAAATGGGCGGTGAAGTCCTGGATGTGGGGTACGGGGTACCGATCCGCGGTTGTTGCGGCATTCAGCCGCCGGTAATCCCCGCAAGGTCGCCAGCCCCCGCTTACCTTAGGGACCATGTGGAGTGGGGATGCCCATGGGCTGCTTGAAGGGCGGACGATCCCCAAGGACTCCATCGTGCAGAATTCCTGCCGTGCCAGACGCAGTTTATCCGGCGGCAGTCGGCGTGCTCGTGCGTGGATAGGTGGGCCGGTAATTTGTATAAAATGTACCACTCCGTGACTGGGGGTCGATGACCGAAACTGTGGGGTCAGGATATCTGGGAACGCGGCCAAGATCCGAGTGAAGCGGGAATCCACGGACGACAGGGGGCGTCCCACCGGCTGATTCAAACGTAACGTGATCGGCTCCAACGTAGCGGCGTTGACCAAGCGCTGATGCCTGACGTCCACCATGAGAGAATGAGCCCGGAGGAAGTCGGCCCCGAGCAACAGCTGGGAGACATCAGCAATGGTGAACCGCCACGAGAAATGGCAGGAGCCGAACACGATCGGGACCATGCGCGCTCCATACGTGTAGATGGGGCTGCCATTCGCCGCAGTGAGGATGGGCCACCGCTTACCGGAACGAATGTCGGCCAGCGAAGGGGGCAGAATGTTGAGCTCCACTCCAGTATCAATGAGGAAGCGTGTCCTGGAGCGCCGATCCCAGGCGAAGAGGCGGTGAATTTGGCCGGCCGCCGCGGGAACTATTGGCAGCCGGCCCAGGCATTTCCCGGGAACGTGCACGGCTGGTGGCATTGTCATGCTGCAGCACCCCAGCGCTGATGGTAGTAGCACCAGCGCCTCATGTTGGTGGTACTTGGAGCTTGCTGGCTCCTGTTGGTGGCACTTGCAGCTTGCTGGCGCTGGACTGCAGGTGCAGTACCCGACACGGCCGCGCAGGGGCGATCTTACGGGCTGTCGGGCTGGAGCTGTCACTCCTTCCACAACTTCCCCGCCCCACCGGAGGAAATCGGGAGCTGCCGGGGTGACGTCATCGGTGCGCCTGCCGACGGCCAGCGCGTTGACGTCTTCAGGGCGCATCATCCTCAGCGCGTCCCCATATCTGCTGACAGCCAGTGTGTTGATTTCATCAGGGCACGCCATCCACAGCACATCGGCACGCCTCCCGAGGGCCCTGATGTCGGCAAAGGAGGCGTCCGTGAGCTGAAGACGGATGTAGGCTGGCAGCAGATGGAGGTAAGTATACTCAAACAGCAGGCACGGCGTGTGCCCATCCAGGAGAGCAACCATCTCCTTTAGGAGGCTTGATGGCCGTCGGTCGCCCAAACCCTCCATATGAAGGAGCCTAGCAGCAAGCTCCATCCTGCTGAGTCCATAAATCTGGAGCAGGAGCTCCTTAAGGCCGAGGTATTTATCGGTGGCCGGGGGGGCTGCGAGGAAGTCCGTGACCTCTTCAACCGTGTCCTGGTCGAGGGCCCCCACCAGGTAATAGAACCGGGTGGCATCGACTGTGATGCCCCGCGGGTTGAATTAGGCCTCCGCCTGCTGGAACCAGATGTGCGGCAGGGTGGTCCAGAAGGTGGGCAATTTTACAGAGACCGCGTCCAGAGACAGGGCCTGGCCGGCCTGTGAGGTGTTAGGGCTTTCTCCTTTCTCCATCATGACGACAATGGAGCGTCGGAGTCAACAATGTGGTGCGTAGGTCTCAAAACGAAAGAGAGGAGTCAGGTATTTCGAGAGGCACCTTTATTTGTGTTCCTCCCAGTTGTAGGGAAGTCCACATGAGAGAAAGATGGCACCCAAACCCCTGCCTTTAAACCCTCTGGTTAAGGGCCGCCTCCGAACTGAACCACTTCCGTGCCGAGGGGTTCGACAGTTAGGATGGCCCGACCCTTGGGAGCCGCCACAAGTTAAAACAAATGTAGGTCCATTGCAGTCAGAAACAGGTGAATTGATCATGGGGAACAAAGACATGGCAGACCAAGTGAATAACTACTTGGGTTCTGTCTTCACTAAGGAAGACATAAATAATCTGCCGGAAATAGCAGGGGACCGGGGGTCAAAGATGGAGGAACTGAGTGAAATCCAGGTTAGCCAGGAAGTGGTGTTAGGTAAATTGAATGGATTAAAGGCCGATAAATCCCCAGGGCCAGATAGGCTGCATCCCAGAGTACTTAAGGAAGTAGCCACAGAAATAGTGGATGCATTAGTGATCATTTTTTCAAAACTCTTTAGATTCTGTAGTAGTTCCTGAGGATTGGAGGATAGCTAATGTAACCCCACTTTTTAAAAAGGGAGGGAGAGAGAAAACGGGGAATTACAGACCAGATAGTCTAACATCGGTAGTGGGGAAACTGCTAGTCAGTTATTAAAGAAGGGATAGCAGCACATTTGGAAAATGGTGAAATCATTGGACAAAGTCAGCATGGATTTATGAAAGGTAAATCATGTCTGACGAATTTTAGAATTTTTCGAGGATGTAACTAATAGAGTGTATAAGGGAGAATCAGTGGATGTGTTATATCTGGACTTTCAGAAGGTTTTCGACAAGGTCCCACATAAGAGATTAGTATACAAACTTAAAGCACACGGTATTGGGGGTTCAGTGTTCATGTGGATAGAGAACGAGCTGGCAGACAGGAAGCAAAGAGTAGGAGTAAACGGGTCCTTTTCACAATGGCAGGCAGTGACTAGTGGGGTACCACAAGGCTCAGTGCTGGGACCCCAGCTATTTACAATATATATTAATGATTTGGATGAGGGAATTGAATGCAACATCTCCAAGTTTGCGGATGACACAAAGCTGGGGGGGCAGTGTTAGCTGTGAGGAGGATGCTAGGAGGCTGCAAGGTGACTTGGATAGGCTGGGTGAGTGGGCAAATGCATGGCAGATGCAGTATAATGTGGATAAATGTGACGTTATCCGTTTTGGTGGCAAAAACAGGAAAGTAGGCTTTTATCTGAATGGTGGCCGATTAGGAAAAGGGGAGATGCAACGAGACGTGGGTGTCATGGTACACCAGTCATTGAAAGTAGGCATGCTGGTGCAGCAGCCAGTGAAGAAAGCGAACGGTATGTTAGCATTCATAGCAAAAGGATTTGAGTATAGGAGCAGGGATGTTCTACTGCAGTTGTACAGGGTCTTGGTGAGACCACACCTGGAGTATTGCCAACAGTTTTAAAGGGCTTTCTCACTGTGCGACCTGAAGCAAGACTTAACAAGATTTAACATCGTGGGAACCTTCTGCGATAGCAGTACGGCATTCGTGGACCACCGAGGACCTCTGTGGCGCTAACGGCAGGTAGTCGTGTGACTTGGTAAGGTCGGGAGAAAATTCAAACATTTTTGAATTTCTCCAAGAGTGACTTGAGCAGCATTGCAACATTGTATGAACATAGTGGCCAGTGCGATATCCGTGCGATATCCGTAATAACTCTTGCGGGTACCGTGGGAACTCCTGCGAACGGTGAGTAACTGAGCAGTTTGATTGTCAGTGCTTGTTTTACCTCATTGTTAAATAAATATATTTTTCACTATCAGATTGATGTCTGCAATTCTTCATTAACACATCACTACAAGATGAATGTCTCTAATCCCTCTCATGCTGAAACACAAAATAGTTGAAGGGAGGTGAAATAATCACATTTTCATTCTTTTTCATTTTTGAGTGTTCAGGTACCTCACTTGCTGAGCTATTTGACTCCAGCAGTTTGTGTCTCTTTTTGTCTAAAGCAGTTTCTAAGACTGGAGGAACTTCGCGGGCCAGGCAGCATCTACGGAGGGAAATGGACATGCGACCCTTTCTTCAGGCTGCCTTATCTCTCTCCCCCCCCCCTCCCCCCAACTCCCACCCCCATACACAAATGCTGGAGAAACTCAGCGGGTGCAGCAGCATCTATGGAACGAAGGAAATAGGCAACGTTTCGGCCCGAAAAGTTGCCTATTTCTTGTGCATGTGTCGGAAGGAACAGCAGATGCCGGTTTAAAGAGAATGCTGGAGTAAATCGACGGCAGGCAGCATCTCTGGGGAGAAGGAATGGGTGACATTTCGGGTCGAGACCCTTCTGATATGCTGCTTGTCCCGCTGAGCTACATGTTGTGTCTATCTTCGTTTTAATCCAGCATCTGCAGTTCCTTCCTGGCCGAACCCGATTGAAAGATGAGAGGCTGGGCGATAGAGCACTGGGTGTGACAAGGACCAGGCTTCAGTAAGCAAAGTAAAGAGAGGTGGCAACGTTTTGGAAATGAAGCGGGTAATCCGAGAGATGGCGAGACGGTATCCTCTAATCATAATATGTCGGAAAGAACTGTAGATGTTGGTTTGCGCCGATGATAGACACAGTAATACTGGAGACAGACATAACATCATGGACGGGCAGCATCTGGATAAAAGGAATGGGTGACGTTTCGGGACGAGACTCTGAAGAAGGGTCTCTAACCGAAACGTCACACATTCCTTCTCTCCAGAGATGCTGCCCGTCCCGCTGTGTTACTCCAGCATTTCGTGTCTATCTTCCGTATGCTCTGTGATGGTCATCTCGGAGTCAAGTGGCGACTCTGGTCTGTAGACACGAGGAAATGCAGATGGAGGAATCACGAGCAAAACACAGAGCGTTGGACGAGCCTGACCCTTTGAGTTCCTCCATCACTTTGTGTTGAAATCAGGTCTGGACATTGCTTGGCTCAGTCTCAGGCGCCGGCTAACTAGGAAGGTCGAGTCAAAGTCCAGCACTAACACTCAAGAAATAATGTTTGCGGCCTGATGTTATCAATATTTAATTGAAATCATTAATAAAGTAAATAACTAGATACCGGTCTAATCCATATCTACGGGATTGGACAGGCTAGATGCAGGAAGAATGTTCCCGATGTTGGGGGAGTCCAGAACCAGGGTCCCAGTTTTCAGTCTACCGTGGGAACTCTTTAATTACAGCGGGCAGGCAACTCCCTTCAGTTTCCCAGGGGGTCGGGACGGGACTGGAGTTGGGAGGAAAAGGTGGGGGAGTCGAGGGAGAGGAGGGGGAGACAGATGGGGGTGTCTTCATTTACTGGCGGTGGGTGTCTGTCACTGAAACAGGCAGGTGAGATTTCACATCCACCTTATGTGTGCCTCTCTCTCTCTCTCTCTCTCTCTCTCTCTCTCTCTCTCTCTCTCTCTCTCTCCATCCCTCCCTCTCACACAGGCATGACTGGAGGAACTCTGTCAGGCAGCATCTACGGAGGGAAATGGGCAGGCAACCCTTTCTTTAGGCTGCCTTATCTCTCTCCCCCCCCCCTCCCCCCAACTCCCACCCACACACACGAATGCTGGAGAAACTCAGCGGGTGCAGCAGCATCTATGGAACGAAGGAAATAGGCAACGTTTCGGCCCGAGTTTCTCCAGCATTATTGTGTACCTTCGATTTTCCAGCATCTGCAGTTCCTTCTTAAACACAAATGCACCGAGTTCCTCCAGCACTTCGTGTTTTGCTCAGTATTCCAGCATCCGCTGTCTCCCGCGTCTCCAATAAAACAAAACTACTGTCAAAAGGGTGAAGAATAGGGGCAGAGATTGATACATTCCTGATTAGTGCGGCTGTCAGGAGATTATGGGGAGAAGGCAAGAGAATGTGGTTGAGAGGGAGTATCCATCTGTTACTATTAATTGGACTGTTCGGTCTGTGAAAGAAACGCAACACGCCAGCCCCGACATCCAGCCCGATGGTCAGTCCTTTGAAGATAGACACCAGTTGCTTGGAGCAACTCAGCGGGACAGGCAGCATCTCTGGAGAGAAGGAACGGGTGGCGTTTCGGGTCGAGAGCCTTCTTCAGACTGAAAGTTTCACCTCTCAGTAGATAATAAAATAAGACAATCATCACGGTCAATGTGAGACACAGTCTTTATTCCTATTTGACAAAATAAAAAGACGACTTCTTGCACATATTGAGAGAAGGTGCATCGCACCAAACAACATTTGTCTAAAAAAAAACAGATTATTCTTCAGCTCATTAAAGAGCTCGGGTGAAAAAAACCAATATAGTGTGTGAAAAAAAGTAACATCATTTGTACCACGTGATTAACAACACTACAGTCCACGGTGTTCATTCAAGATTAACGGGAAAGATCGGGAGACGGACAAGTCACTCGCACAAATAACAGAAATGCCGAGTACCGTAGGAACTCTTTATCTACCCCCCGTTATATCGTGCGGAACTCGTGCTGGACCACGACCACTTCACTCGGGTGACATCTTGCTTCAGGTCGCACCGTGAGAACTGGCCATTAGTCTCCTAATCTGAGGAAAGACATTCTTGCCATAGAGGGAGTACAGAGAAGGTTCACCAGACTGATTCCTGGGATGTCAGGACTTTCATATGAAGAAAGACTGGATAGACTCGGCTTGTACTCGCTAGAATTTAGATGATTGAGGGGGGATCTTATAGAAACTTACAAAATTCTTAAGGGGTTGGACAGGCTAGATGCAGGAAGATTGTTCCCGATGTTGGGGAAGTCCAGAACAAGGGATAAGGATAAGGGGGAAATCTTTTAGGACCGAGATGAGAAAAACATTTTTCACACAGAGAGTGGTGAATCTCTGGAATTCTCTGCCACAGAAGGTACAGGTGCACAACCTTTTATCCGAAAGCCTTGGGACCAGACACTTTTCGTAATTCAGAATTTGTCGGTCTTCGGAATGGAAATTTTTTAGCGTACATTTTAAAGGCTGGCTCAGTGGTAGAGTGCTCGGCTCATATCCGCAAGGTCGCGAGTTTGCGCCTTGATCCCGGCAGTAAACTCGGTCGCGAGTTTGAGTCTTCAATGTAGTTTTTTCTTGCAGAATAAATGTTTGTATGAAATGCAGTGTAGGAGAGGTGTACTGACTGTGTGGGCAGAACTTTGGAAGTGATTGCCCACCAGTCTAAAAAGCCGCTGTGTCTCCCTGTCCCTGGGATAGCAGGGGGCGATCAAATAGCACAATACCCCTCTCCCCCTCCAACTCCAGAGGAATCCGCTCCCCGATGGGCCGCTACAGCGACAAGTGGCAGTTTGCCCACAGCCCGAGCTGCGCCCCCTCATCCGCCACCCCAAGAACAAGACGTACCTTGCACACCATCAGCTTCTGCCCCTACGTGTTCCTCTGGAGTTGGAGCGGGGCTGGGCTGGAGTTGCTGCTGGCTGTGGGTCTCTGGGATCTCCGTGCTTGCAGTGGGCCTGGGGGTCGGTGTCCCGTTGGTCCTGACGTCTCCGGCCACCCCCCTGGACAGGAGCTGAGACTGGGAACTGTACCGCCCTTGCCCCCTCCCTCTGCAACTGCAAACAACCCCACTCTCCTGCAAGGGCGGTACAGTTCCCGGAGGATGGCAGGTGGCCGGAGACGTCAGGACCAACAGGAACCCGCTCCCTGATGGGCCCCTATGACTCCCCGAGCTGCGCCCCGTCATCCGCAACCCAGGTTCCTCTGTAGTTGGAGCGGGGCTGGGCTGGGCTGGGCTGCTGTTGGCTGTGGGTCTCTGGGATCTCCGTGCTTGCAATGGGCCTGGGGGTCGGTGTCCCAATGAGGGGGCGCAGCTCGGGGAACGGCTTCTGGTGGTCCTGACGTCTCCGGCCAGTTTGCAGTTTTCCTCTGGAGTTGGAACGGGGCTGGGCTGCTGCTGGCTGTGGGTCTCTGGGATCTTCGTGCTTGCAGTGGGCCTGGGGGTCGGTGTCCCGTTGGTCCTGACGTCTCCGGTGACTGGCACGGTCCTGCTGCAATCGCCGATGTGAAGACAGTGCAAAGCCCCCGCGCCGGTGCAATGAGCGGGGAGCTGGAGAGGGGAGGGAAGGGGTCACACACATGGCCGGGAAGCAGAGGGGTGTAGGTGGGGTGAAACTGAAGGGAGCGAAAATCTGCTGCTGCCTGCCTCGCTGAGTTAAAAAGTTCCCACGCAAGACTCACGATACACTGTATATCGTGAGTCTACCGTGGGAACTTTTTAACTCAGCGGGCAGGCAGCAGCAGATTGTCAATTATTAACCCTCCCGCGCAATATAGCCTCACCTTCTCTTTTATGAATAGGGATTTAGTTCCCCTTTCTTCGAGGACCGACCGAAGATTCCGCTGTCACCTCTGCGGGCCGCCCTCGGTGAACATTTTCAAGGACCTTTCTTCAAGGACCGAAAAAATGGCCGCTATTCGGAGGTTTTCGTTATTTGGATCTTCGGATAAAAGGTTGTGCACCTGTAGTCGAGGCCAGTTCATTGGCTATATTTAAGAGGTAGTTAGATGTGGCCCTTGTGGCTAAAGGGATCAGGGGGTATGGAGAGAAGGCAGGTACAGGATACTGAGTTGGATGATCAGCCATGATCATATTGAATGGTGGTGCAGGCTCGAAGGGCCGAATGGCCTACTCCTGCACCTATTTTCTATGTTTCTATGTTTCTATGTTTCAAATGGTGCCAACACAACAACCTGGCTCTCAATATTTAGTAAAACCAAAGAACTGATTGTGGACTTTGGCAGAGGAAGGATGAGGACCCACATTCCTGTTTATATCAATGGGACGATGGTGGAGAGAGACAAAATCTTCAAATTCCTGGGCATGCATATTTCGGAAGATCTTTCCTGGACCCAGCACACTGATGCAATTATAAATAAAGGGGCTGTCCCACTGCAGCGACCTAATCTGCGAGTTTTTTAAAAATTCTTTTTATTAGAAGCAATTGTACAAGAATAAAACATTTGGCATGTAAAATTATACAATTAATGTACACTCACCCAACCCATAGTTGGATTTAAATCCAAAGTTGTGTTGCGCCATACTATCCGTGTATGAATTCGGCAAAGGTGTCCATGTCTTGAAAAATTGATCTGGTTTTTCTGCCAAGACAAGCCTAATATTTTCCAAATGCAGTGTCTCGGACATATTTGTAATCCACATCTTGACAGTAGGGACTGTTGTTTGTTTCCAAAATTTAAGTATTAGTTTTTTCGCCGTTATCAGGCCATAATTAAGGAAACGTCTTTGAAATAATGTGATCTCAGAACAGGCTTCTGACGTACCTAGAGTAATCAATACTGTGTCGGGGTCCAATTATATTTTAAGTATTTTAGAAAAGATTTCAAAAATTCCCCTCCAGAAATTATGTAACTTTGTACGAGAGGCAAAAGAATGGGTTATAGTTGCTTCCTGAAGGAGACATTTATCACAAATAGGAGAAACATTTGTGTCTTATCGTATTCAGTTTAGACTTCTGAATAAGATAAGACCCAAATGTTTCTCCTATTTGATTACACTAGGTACGTCAGAAAAACTGGAGGGCGGCATCTTCGGCCTGGATTGCCTCAGCGCAGAGGGAGAACAAGGAGGGAAGAGACAGAGACTAAGACTTTGCCTCCATCACAGTGAGGTGGTGCTTGGTGAACTCACTGTGGTGGATGTTAATTTGTGTTTATTGTATGTTTTGTTATTTATTATTATTGCGTATGACTGCAGGCAACGAAATTTCGTTCAGACCAAAAGGTCTGAATGACAATAAAGGAATCAAATCAAATCAAATCAAATCAAATCAAACTTTGAGTAATAACGTCTGTGCAATATTTTAAATTGTATTAGCGAATGCCTGACGTTAAGAGAACAGTTGTGTATATATAGAAGACTTTCCTCCCATCTATCTTTTAAAATTGTTAGGCCGAGTTCATCTTCCCAAGCTCGTCGAATTACTTCCGATGATGGGGTTTGTATATTTGAAAGAGTATTATAAAGGTACGATATTAACTTATTTGAATCCGAGTTTCTATTCATGCATATGTCTGGAACCATATAATGACAGTCTTGGGTATATGATTTTAAATAGTCTCGTATTTGAAGATATCTAAAGTATTGGCTGCCTTTCAGATGATATTTCGACTGTAATTCTTGAAATGAGAGAAGAATTCCCATCTCATAAAGGTCTCCCAGTTTTTTAATTCCTAATCTTTCCCAGTATGTGAACGCCGTGTCTAAAATAGATGGCTTAAACGAGGGATTATTGGCGATTGGTAGGAGAAGAGATACATTTCTCAGTTTAAGGGTTGACTTCACTTGTTTCCAGATTCGTAAGGTACTATGGATAATCGGAATTTTCTCATATACTGTTTTCTTCAGATTTATTGGAGAGAGAAGAATCGCGCCTATATTAAAAGGCGAACTATCTTCTCTCTCTATTATTAACCAGTTTACCTATTGGCATGTGTTGTCCATCCAATAGATTAGGTTTTTAATATTCGTTGCCAAGTAATAGTACAAAAAATTAGGGAGAGCCATTCCGCCAGTTTCTTTGGGATTACATAGATGTCGTTTATGGATTTTGTGTGTTTTATAATCCTAAATAAAGTTTGTGATCACAGAATTTCGTTTATTTTTTTATTTTAGGGAGATAAATCGGTATTGATTGAAATAGATACAGGATTTGTGGAAGGAATATCATCTTTATGGCATTTATTCTGCCTATGAGGGAAATCGGAAGCATTTTCCAAAATTGAATAAGGGCATTTAGTTTGGTAATTAGTGGTAGAAAGTTTGCTTGAAATAGAGAAGTATATTTTCTAGTTACGCAGGCTCCAAGATATTTAAATTTTCCGTAGCAATTCTAAAAGGAAATTTTAGAAGATGAGTCAGATCTTGAGGCTTTATTGACATAATTTCACTTTAGAAGAGTTTGCCCTCGACTCAAACTTGCAGCATGGTCGACACATGGTCCTAGGAGGTCCTATGAGGTCACTGGAACTCTCCTTCATGCTCGAGGAAAGTTGCTGAATACTCACGGCCTCAGCTAGGTCGCAGACAATTTTTCAGCATGTTGAAAAAATTTCCGTAAGTAAAATTTGGTTGGCATGGTTCTTTTTAACTCATAGTGCAGTGGAGTGGGCTTGCTATTTAGTTGCAGGCAGTCGAGGGCAGCCGTAGGCAATCTTCTTTGCTGACCGGGCATTTTGATTGGTTCATTGGAGTTTTCAGGACCAGGGAAAATCGACTGGTAGGTAAAATGCCCGCGAAACTTCATTAAACTTCTTTAAAGTGTCTCCACTCCTTCTCTCCCCCTCTCTCTCCCCCACCCACCCCCCTTCCAGGCAAGTGCCCTCGAGCTTGAAGGTCGAAGACACTCTTTTTAACTCGCAGAATAGGTCGCCGAAGTGGAACAGCCCTTTAAGCACATCAGCGCCTCTACTTCCTGAGAAGTTACGGAGATTCGGTACGTCAAAGAGGATTCTCTTGAACTTCGACAGGTGCACAGTAGAGAGGAAATTGAGTGGTTGCATCGTGTCCTGGTTCGGCAACTTGAACGTCCAGGAGAGGAAAATACTGCAAAAAGATGTGAACACTGCCCAGTCCATCACTGGCTCTGACCATCGAAGGGATTTATCAGAGTCGTTGCCTCAAAAAGGCAGCCACCATCATCAGAGACTGACACCATTCTGGCCACACACTCATCTCACCACTGCCATCGGGATGAAGGTACAGGACTGTTAAACTGTAACGTGCAGGTTCAGGAACAGCTTCTTCCCTACAGCCATCAGGCTACTAAACACTACAATGTGGCAGTTCCTGGGAGGTAGGCCACTCCTTGGATCAGTCCCCTCGCCGATTGAGGGACAGGGGCATTGGTCTGCCACGGGGTTTCCAGACGACCCTGGTTTGAGTGCTCTCGAGGTATGTGTGTGGTGTACTCTCGCTGTAGGGATTAAAAGACTACTGTTTGAACCCGCCTGGTGTCTGGCCTTTTCCTGACCTCGTCCAGGCCACTATAACAACCTCATATAAGCTCTGAACTGTAATAGGCTAATATTATTATTATTGCATTATTATTGTTTGTTTTTTGAGTATGTGTGTGTATATATATTACATATAAATCACATGTGAGTATGTGTATATATACACTGAACTTTTTTTTTCTCTCTCTTGTTTATCATATTATTTACAGTGTACTATGTTTACATATTCTGATGTGCTGCACAACGTATGAATTTCGTTGTTCTATCTGGGACATATGACAACAAAACACTAGACTAGATTTACCAGCAGATGTCAGTATAATGCAGGGTAAAGCTCTATTTTGCATAATTAACATTCATTGTTTATTGTAACGCTTCAGCTCTCTGCTTTTAAATGCACTTGATGTGGGTCCAAGGGATGATGAGCCAATTCACCTTTTACTTTCCAAAATAGATCACTTTCTCCAAATAACTATTATCATACCTTTAAGTTGATTTTCATCTTTCCCCAGCACAATCAAATTGCCAAAGGATACAGATAACTATAATGCAGCCCTGCACTTAAATGCAACAATTTCCTTCTTAACCCAGATAGCTTGCGCACATCAAAAGAAGATGTTTATCTTCAATCAAACTCCCGGTTGCCTATATCTACCCATCAATTCCCAGGCTTTGTCCTGCCCGAACCTCTTTTCCAGCTTTCTTCCCACTAATACAATCAGTCTGAAGAAGAGTCCTGACCCAAGACAGTGTCTATCCATGCCCTCCAGAGATACTACCTGACCTGCTGGTTTACTCTAGCACCTTGTAATGTATCACTGACAAAATAATAAGATTGCAATCCTACACATGCCAAGTAAGGGGCGACACGGTGGCACAGCGGCACAGTTGCTGCCTTACCCTAGTTCGATCCTGACAGTTCGATTGGTGAACGGGATTGTGATGTTGTGGCCATTGTGGAAATTTGGTTACGAGAGACACATGGCTGGCAGCTCAATGTTTTGGGGTTTCGTTGTTTAAGACGTGATCGAGAGGGAGACAAAAGAGGTGGAGGAATTGTGTTAGTCATCAGGGAGACTGTCACAGAGGCGTTCAGGGAGGAAATGCTGGTGGGTTCGTCCGCTGAGGCGATGTGGATAGAGATTAGAAATAAGAAGGGTGCGAGCACTCTAATGAGATAGTATCATAGGTCCCCAATAGCAAGCGGGAGATAGAAAAAAAGATATGTAGACAGATTACTGAAAGATGCCAAAGCAACAGGTGACTTTAACTTCCCCAATGTTGACTGGGATGTGCGCAGTGCCATCGGCTTAGATGGGGCAGAATTTGAGAGTGTATCCAAGAGTTGTTTCTTGAAACAGTACAGTATATGGATTGTTCGACAGTTCCTGTGGTTGTCATGGGTTTCCACTATCTTCACATGCTGCACGTGCAACACATTATCTACCTGCTCAATTTTAATTTTTCAGTTTTAGAGATACAGCATAGAAACAGGCCATTCAGTCCACCGAGTTCATGCTGACCATCGATCATCCATTCACATCAGTTCGATGTTATCCTATTTTCTCATCCACTCCCTACACATTAGGGGCAATTTCGCAGAGGCCAATTAACCTAAAAATCCACAAGCCTTTGGTGTGTGGGAGGATACCAGAGCACCCAGAGGAAACTGATGTGAGGTCACAGAGAGAATGTGCAAACTCCACACAGGCAGCACCCAAGGTCAGGATCAATATCGGGTCTCTGGGGCAGAGTGACAGTAGTTCTACCAGCTCCTCTTCTACATCTGTAATATAGAAACATAGAAAATAGGTACAGGAGGAGGCCAGCACCGCCATTCATTGTGTTCATGGCTGATCGTCCCCTATCAATAACCCGTGCCTGCCTTCTCCCATATCCCTTGACTCCACTAGCCCATAGAGCTCTATCTAACTTTCTCTTAAATCCATCCAGTGACTTGGCCTCCACTGCCCTCTGTGGCAGGGAATTCCACAAAATCACAACTCTCTGGGTGAAAAGGTTTTTTCTCACCTCAGTCTTAAATGCCTTCCC
This sequence comes from Amblyraja radiata, assembly GCF_010909765.2. NCBI lineage: Eukaryota > Metazoa > Chordata > Chondrichthyes > Rajiformes > Rajidae > Amblyraja > Amblyraja radiata. Next base: position 111,868,426 of record NC_045959.1, on the reverse strand, counting down.
CTTTATTCTAAGACTGTGGCCCCTGGTTCTGGACTCGCCCAACATTGGGAACATTTTTCCTGCATCTAGCTTGTCCAGTCCTTTTATTTATAATAATTTTGAATAATTATTATATTATTATTCGGAATAATTATTATTCGGAATAATTATTATTATTCCAATTATTCCAAATTAGTCATTCCAAATTAGTTATTTGGAATAAAGTTTTCTGACTGGCTAATTATAATGGTTAATTATAATTTAGTTAACAATCTAGTTATGAGGTACCAATGTTAATGGCAATTTATGTACTGGATATTGAGGTAAATTCTTTTATTATAGAGGAATAAAAATAAAACTCACCAGCCGCCCTTTCTGGCCCAGTTGTGATTATTTTTGCAATTCTCAACTTCATTATTATTATTGGGGTGCCGCCACTGGTGTCGCTTATTAATGCAATTCTCATTTTTCTTTAAGATCCACAACTATACTTCTCACAAGTTATTTTCGAATGTTAACTCTGGAGAACTCTTTCCAACGAGCCTTCCTGCAATTTACTACACATGGTAGCAAAAACATCCTGCACTTACTCAAATGTGGAAAGTAACATATAATACTAGACAAATGAGACACTCAAGGTCATAATGTTCTACACATGGGTCCAAAATATATAGGCCTAGAAATTGCTCTATCTATTTCCAGTGTTCAAACAGCATTGAGGGGCATTTAATACTGTTTATAGGAGTTATAAAAATAGACAGAAGTGGTGATGGGTAGCCCTGTGATACCATGCCTAAAATGTACAGTCCCCAATTTCAATATGAGTTCTTCACTAATGTGTTGCCATCATTCCAGTTCTCAGCATGTGAAATAGCGATAGTTATCTATGCAATTATTTTTTACAAGGATGTATGAAAGTACAGGCAACACCACTCCAAATACAGGGAGCATTGCAACTGAATAAAAGGGTCTAACAGGGAAGATAAAGTTGGAAGGAGTGAGGTCTGCTTTTTAACCAGGAGATCAGATGGGTAGTAAATAATAGAGCCTTCAGGGGGGAAAACTACATCATGGGAACTGCATTGAAGTGATACAAATCAATTGATGATAATTGAAAAGCAAATATGCAGCGAAATTTCAGATTCCTGCAAAAGCATTGGGTGATAATAGTGAGGGGGATTTTACTTACCCAAAATATTATCTGGGACAGTCAGGTATAGAAGGGGAAATAAATTCCTGAATTTTATTCTAGAAAACCTTTTCCAAGCCTAACAAGAGAGGTGGGGAATTCTAAGCACATTTTAGGAAACGAGACTGAGAAAGTGCAAGGAGTTTAATTTCGGCAACAATTTTGTAACTGTGGTTAGAATTTTATTAGATTTACCAGAGGGAAAGATAAAAATATAAGGAGCATAGGTTCTAATTTGGTCAAATTTATAAAAGCCCTGTCCCACGGTACGAGTTCATTCCAAGAGCTCTCCCAAGTTTAAAAAAAAAACAAACTCATGGTAAGCACGGAGAATTAACGTAGCGGGTATGTCGGAGCTCAGGGAGGTCTCTTAGCGGCTCGTTACGCTAACGGCAGGTACTCGGGAAGACTGGAAAGCACGCTAACGCTACACTAACGCTACGCTAACAGCAGGTACTCGGGAAGGCTGGTAAGCACGGGAAGACTCGTGAAGATTTTTGAACATGTTGAAAAATGTCCACGAGAGCCCCGAGTACCAATGAGTGGCCATTACCATAAATCTCTGAGTTCGAATCAGGGCAAATGCGGGAGAGCTCTTGGAATAAACTCGTACCGTGGGACAGGGCTTTAATATTAGCAAAATGGACTGGAAACAGCTTCTTGATGATAAATCAAACTTGGAACAAAGGAGGCATTTAAGAAGATTCAAGGCATTGAAGCATCACATGCTTTCACAAAGACTGTCAGGTCTGGAACCTCCTTGATGATAATGTCATTGGGAAGAAAGGAGGAGGCAAAAAAGGAAGTTTTTAGATGACTATAGAGAGGACAACGTGAAATTAAAAAAGTTATTAAGTAAGTAAAGCAAAGGTACAAAATATAGATAGATATATATATATAGATATGCCATTTATTGTCACTATACATGTACAATGAGATTAAAAGCATCTCGTACTCAGTGCATACATATAATTTAGTACAAAAAACAAGAAACAGAAAACAAAACAAAGGGGGGGGGGTGATAGGTGCACAATTCTGCGGCGCTATATACATATCTATAAAGGCAAAATGGTGAAGGATGAATAGGTAGTATTCTTAGGCAGATGTTTAAAAGTTATATTAAAATATTAATAATTATTAAAAAATATTAAAAATTACAGTTACAATACACATTACAGTTCCAAATTTCAGTACGTGGATAGAATAGATGGAAGTCCGGGTGTTGGGCTGTGAAGTCAGTGCATGTGTGAGTTAAGAGTAGTTATGACTTTCGGAAAACAACTGTTCCTGAGTCTATTTGTCCTAGCTTCGATGCACCTATAGCGCCTTCCAGAGGGCAGCAGGTCGAACAATCCAAACGCAGGATGGGAGCTGTCCTTGATGATATTCTTTGCCCTGCTAAGGCAGCGGGAGGTGTAAATATCCATCAGGGAGGGGAGAGGGCAACCAATGATCTTCTGTGCTGTCCTAGTTACCCTCTGAAGCCTCTCCCTGTCTGCCTTGGAGCAGCTGCCGTACCATGCTGTAATGCAGTATGTCAGCAGGCTCTCGATGGACGAGCGGTAGAAGGTCAGCAGCAGGTTAGAGTCCAGGTTGTGCTTCCTGAAAACCCTCAGGAAGTGCAGCCGCTGCTGAGCCTTCTTGATGACCGCTGTCGTGTTGTCTGTCCAGGAGATGTCAGCAGAGATAAGGACGCCGAGAAACCGGAAGGTGTTGACCCTCTCCACACACTCGCCGTTGATATGTAGGAGGACTAAGTCGGTGCTGTGCCTCCTGAAGTCGACAATGAGCTCTTTTGTTTTCCTGGTATTCAGAGCCAGATTGTTTTCTGAGCACCAGGTTGTCAACTTCAGGACTTCCTCTCTGTAAGCTGCCTCGTCTCCCTTTGAAATAACTCCGACTACAGTAGTGTCGTCAGCAAATTTGATGATGCGGTTGTTGTTGTGGGCCGGACTACAGTCGTAGGTGTAGAGACAGTATAGGAGGGGGCTTAGCACACAGCCCTGTGGGGAGCCGGTATTCAACCTGCGAGTGGAGGAGAGGTGGGGGCCGAGTCTCACAGTCTGGGGCCGGTTGGTGAGGAAATCTTTTATCCAGGCACATGTGAGAGTGGGGAGGCCGAGAGTGACCAATTTATCAATGAGAATGTCCGGAATGATTGTGTTGAAAGCTGAGCTATAATCCACAAAGAGCATCCGGACGTAGCTCTGCCCCTGCTCCAAATGGCTCAGCACAGAGTGGAGAGCTACGGTGATGGCGTCTTCCGTGGATCTATTTTGGCGATAAGCGAATTGGTGGGGGTCGAAGTCTGGTGGTAGATAGTCCTTGATGTGCTGGAGGACCAATCTCTCTAAGCACTTCGTGATTACCGGAGTGAGGGCCACGGGACGGTAATCATTTAGGCTGGTGATGGGAGACTTCTTCGGCACTGGGACGATTGTGGCTGATTTTAGGCAGGACGGAATAACTGCCTGGTCCAGGGAGAGGTTGAAAATTCTGGTGAAGATGACAGTGAGCTGGTGGGCACACGCTTTGAGCACCTTACCAGGTACTCCATCTGGGCCGGTAGCCTTCTTGGTGTTCACTGCCAGGAGCACCCGTCTGACATCGTGCTCCCTTACAGTGAGTGGAGTAGTACAGGAGCCAGGTGAGGGTGGGAGCAGGGCTGTAGCAGGTGAGTGCTGCTGTTGTGATGTTTCAAAGCGGGAGAAGAAGCAATTTAGCTTTTCTGCCAGCGGCACACTCAGGTCTTCTGACTTTGTGGCATAGCCTCTGTAGTTTGTAATGTCTTGTATGCCCCGCCATACCTCCCGTGTATTATTGCTGGACAAGTGGGACTCTATGCTCCTCTTGGCTTTTTTAATTCCACTTTTCAGATCGGCTCGAGCAGCCCTGTACAGAGCTCTGTCACCTGACCTGAAGGCAGCATCGCGGGCTCTGAGGAGTGTGCGGACCTGGCTGGACATCCAGGGTTTCTGGTTTGGGAAAACCCGAATGTTTTTGTCCACAGTCACGTTTCCGATGCAGAACTTGATATAGTCCAGCACCGTTTCTGTGAGAGGTTCCAGATCCTGGTGTTCGAATATGTCCCAGTTCTCAGAAATCAAATCAGAGAAAATCTAAAACAAAAGCAGAAAATGCCGAACTACTCAACAGATCAAACAACATCTGTGGAGAGATAAAAGAGTCACTGTTTTTGCCCTAACCTGTTGAGCTTTATAATATAACTAGACTAAGTGATATCCGTTGGGTCCCATGTTCACACAGGAGGGCTGGTCCCCCAACGCAATATTCCGTCTCTCCACCAATTCCAATATTGGTGACCAGTGGGGGGGAGGGGATTTCTGGAACGCTAGTATGGGTGTTGTGGGCCGAAGGGACTGGTTACCAGCGGGCTAGTATGGACATTGTGGGCAGAATTAATTCTTGGACTGGCAGCTCAGTCACTCAGCCTTGGTGGGCTGGCAGCTCAGAAACTGGCAGAAATTCTGCCCAAAACAGGAGAGAGACTCTGTGAGAGAGAAGGGTGAGAGGGTGGAGAATCAATTTTAGACATTTTTCATCTTTTTCTGCAGATCACAGCAATGAAGGAGGAAAGTCTATCCTGGCCTGGATCTCACAGGGAGCCAATGAAGGGAGGGAGAAAATACTTGCAGGGGGAATACTTACTGATGGGCCAAAAGGACTCCTGGGCTAGCACAGGCCTGATGGGCCGAAGGAGCTCATATGAAAAATCTGAGTGAAATCTCAGTGAAGGCACTTTTTCTGGACTTTTCTTGGCCTGGCATGTGCCTTTTGGGCCAAAATGCTCCTCATGGGCTAATAAGGGCATTTTGGGCAAAAGGGGCTGGTTTCTTGGCTCATTGCATTTTCATTTCACTTCCATTGCCATTGCAGTTTCAAGCACAGGGCAGGCCGAACAGCTGATTGCATTTTCATTTCACTTCCATTGCCATTGCAGTTTCAAGCACAGGGCAGGCCGAACAGCTGATTGCATTTTCATTTCACTTCCATTGCCATTGCAGTTTCAAGCACAGGGCAGCCCAAACAGCTGATTGCATTTTCATTTCGCTTCCATTGCCATTGCAGTTTCAAGCAAAGGGCAGGCCGAACAGCTGATTGCATTTTCATTTCACTTCCATTGCCATTGCAGTTTCAAGCACAGGGCAGGCTGAGCCAAACAGCTGATTGCAATTTTATTTCATTTCCATTGCAGTTTTAAGCACTGGGCAGGCCAAACAGCTCATTGCATTTTCATTTCACTTCCATTGCCATTGCAGTTTCAAGCACAGGGCAGGACGAGTCATGCAGCTGATTGCATTTTCATTTCATTTCCATTGCAGTTTCAAGCACAGGGCAGGCCAAGCCAAACAGCTGATTTCATTTTCATTTCACTTGATTGCCATTGGAGTTCCAAGCGCAGGGCAGGTCAAGCCAAACAGTTGATTGCATTTTCATTTCACTTCCATTGCCATTGCGGTTTCAAGCACAGGGCAGGCCAAGCCACACAGCTGATTGCATTTTCATTTCACTTCCATTGCCATTGCAGTTTCAAGCACAGGGCAGGACGAGTCATGCAGCTGATTGCATTTTCATTTCATTTCCATTGCAGTTTCAAGCACAGGGCAGGCCAAGCCAAACAGCTGATTTCATTTTCATTTCACTTGAATTGCCATTGGAGTTGCAAGCGCAGGGCAGGTCAAGCCAAACAGTTGATTGCATTTTCATTTCACTTCCATTTCCATTGCGGTTTCTAGCACAGGGCAGGCCAAGCCACACAGCTGATTGCATTTTCATTTCACTTCCATTGCCATTGCAGTTTCAAGCACAGGGCAGGCCAAGCCAAACAACTGATTGCATTTACATTTCACTTGAATTGCCATTGCAGTTACAAGCACGGGGCAGGCCGAACAGCTGATTGCATTTTCATTTCACTTCCATTGCCATTGCTGTTTCAAGCACAGGGCAGGCCAAGCCAAACAGCTCATTGCATTTTCATTTCACTTCCATTGCCATTGCAGTTTCAAGCCCTGGGCAGGCCAAACAGCTGATTGCATTTTCATTTCATTTCCATTGCCATTACAGTTTCAAACCCAGGGCCAAACAGCTGATTGCATTTTCATTTCACTTCCTTTGCCATTGCTGTTTCAAGCACAGGGCAGGCCAAGCCAAACAGCTGATTTCATTTTCATTTCACTCGAATTGCCATTGGAGTTTCCAGTGCAGGGCAGGTCAAGCCAAACAGTTGATTGCATTTTCATTTCACTTCCATTGCCATTGCGGTTTCAAGCACAGGGCAGCCCAAGCCACACAGCTGATTGCATTTTCATTTCACTTCCATTGGCCATTGCAGTTTCAAGCAAAGGGCAGGCCGAACAGCTGATTGCATTTTCATTTCACTTCCATTGCCATTGCAGTTTCAAGCACAGGGCAGGCTGAGCCAAACAGCTGATTGCATTTTCATTTCATTTCCATTGCCATTACAGTTTCAAACCCAGGGCCAAACAGCTGATTACATTTTCATTTCACTTCCATTGCCATTGCAGTTTCAAGCACTGGGCAGGCCAAACAGCTGATTGCATTTTCATTTCATTTCCATTGCCATTTCAAGCGCAGGGCAGGCCGAACGGCTGATTGCATTTTCATTTTACTTCCATTGCCATTGCAGTTTCATGCACAGGGCATGCCGAACAGCTGATTGCATTTTCATTTCACTTCCATTGCCATTGCAGTTTCAAGCAAAGGGCAGGCCGAACAGCTGATTGCATTTCCATTTCATTTCCATTGCCATTGCAGATTTAAGCACACGGCAGGCCGAACAGTTGATGATTGCATTTTCATCTCACTTCCATTGCCATTGCAGTTACAAGCACAGGGCAAGCCATGCCAAACAGCTGATTGCATTTTGGTGGTGTCTGTCTCAGGGTTTGCTGGATCTTGGTGGCTGGTGGTGATATTCACTTCTTGTTTATTATTTTACTCCTCCAATTATAACATTTTGGTAGTTAAATTCTGCGATTGTATTCAGGATTTTATTAAAAAATTGAGGATTATCAAAATTGGGCGCATATATTGTTTACCAAAGTGATTGGCGTAGCATGGATCTCTCCTGTAACTATAAGATATCTCCCTTCCTTATCTGATATAATGTTCTTTGATTTGAATGGTATTCCTTTGCGAATAATAATTGCGGTGCCTCTGGATTTCGAAGTATATGAGGAGTGAAATGTTTGGCCTATCCAATTCGCCCTCAATCTCGTCTGATCTTGATGTTTAAGGTGCGTTTCTTGTAGAAAAGTAATGTCCGTGTTATATGATTTCAACTGAGCTAGTATTTTGCCCCTTTTAATTGGTTCATTAATACCCATTATATTCCATCTACACAATGTGATTCCTCCCATTTTCTTTTGTTTATCATCTTGCATTTTCTCTGATTTTAATACCCTTATTTATTACGGTGCATCCATACCTCAGGACTCTGGATATTTGGGGGGCGTTTATATTACTAACTTCCTTGATAGATCCCTTTTGCGATTTTCCTTGCAAAAAACCCACATAGTAGTGACATAATGTGATTTTTAAAAAATTGAACAAGTAAAATTACAGTGTCTGAAGTATTCGACACTGTAGTGCGTGTCCCACGCGCCTGTGGGATTCGACATCTATTCGACTTCCGAAGTTGATGTTGTACAATTAGCTCCGCTCCTTTTATTACTCTAAACCTAGGAGGGCGGTAACACTTCAAAATCAATTATATTTCACCCAATTACACTATATATATATATATATATTTCATTCAGACTTATCAGATCTGTGTTCAGCTATACTTACGCTTTTAAAGAACAAATCTTACCTGAAACACTAGCAGAATCAACGATCACATTAATAATTAAAAAAGATAAAGATATAGAAGAACCAGGCTCATATAGAGCTATTGCTTTGTTAAATACGGATCAAAAAATATTAGCGAAAACACTAGCTAGAAGACTAAGTCAATATGTTAGTAAATTAATAAATGAGGATCAAACGGGATTTATACCTAAGAGACATTCATTTAATAACCAGAGACGTCTGCTTAACATAATGCACTCTCACAAACCTCAAGAACAAGAGTTATCTATCATTTCATTGGACGCAGAAAAAGCGTTTGATCAAGTAGAATGGGATTATATGATTAAAGTATTGCAAAAATTTCAAATGGGAGAGAACTTCATCGCATGGATAAAATTATTATATAACAAACCCACGGCTAGAATATTAACTAATAATATACTATCTACGAAATTCCAATTAACAAGGGGCAATAGACAAGGATGTTCATTATCACCGCTGTTATTTGCTTTGGTAATTGAACCTTTAGCTGAAAAAATTAGAACACACCCGGATATTTACGGTTATAATACAAAATATTCAAATAACAAAATATCCTTATACGCAGACGATGTATTACTGTATATCACAAAACCCCAAATCAGTATACCAAACATATTAAATCTAATTGAGGACTTTGGATCTTTCTCAGGATACAGAATAAACTGGAACAAAAGTGAAATTATGTCGATAAAACCGAAAGACTCAACACATCTCTTGAAATTCCCCTTTAAAATAGCCACAGAAAAATTTAAATATTTAGGAATTGAAATCACTAGAAACTATCACGCTATGTTTAATGCCAATTATAGCCACTTACTTAAGAAACTAAATAATCTAATCAAATTCTGGAAAATGCTCCCGATGTCTTTAATAGGTCGAATAAATGCTATAAAAATGATCTTTTTACCACAAATCCTATATTTATTTCAATCAATTCCAATATATCTTCCAAAAAAGTTTTTCAAAAAACTAGAATCAGACATTACAAATTTTATATGGGATTATAAATCCCACAGAATACAAAGAGAACACCTTAGTAAACCAAAAGAGATGGGTGGTCTAGCGCTCCCTAACTTTATGTACTATAATTGGGCAGTAAATATTAAAAATATGATTCACCTGCTGGACAACTCTGCCCAGCAGGTGGACTGGATTGTAATGGATAGAGAGGACTGCTCTCCGTGTAATACAGGAGCGACTCTCCTCTCACCAATGAATCTGAATAACAAAAATTATAATAAAAATCCAATGATACATAGCACAATTAGAACTTGGAAACAAATAAAACAGAACCTAAAATTAAGAAATCTATCCCTTTTAATGCCAATAGTCAATAACCCGTCGTTTAAACCTTCAATTATAGATAAATCATTTACACAATGGGAAAGAATGGGAATCAAAACGCTTGGAGACTTGTATGAATTAGGAAAATTATTATCATTTCAACAATTACAACTGAAATATAATTTGAAAAATAATCAATATTTTAATTATCTTCAAATCCGTGACTATCTGAAAAAATACACAAAAGACTATCATAACATGCCCCCAGACTTACTGTATGAAGCCATGAAGACAAAGGCTGAATCAGCAAATCTAATATCATACTTATACAACATTATTTTAAATATAGAAATACCTACAACCGATGGTATTAGAAGAGACTGGGAACAAGAACTAGCTATAAAAATTTCAAAAGAGAGCTGGGATAAACACTTACTATATGTGCATAAATGCTCGATCAACGTACGACATACTCTAATTCAATATAAAACATTACATAGACTATATTATTCAAAACCTAAAATAAATAAACTTTTCCCCAATGTCTCACCCATTTGTGATAAATGTCAGTCACAAGAAGCTACCATAGCGCACTCTTTTGTTTTTTGTATAAAAATCTAAAAATTATGGAACGAAATATTTGAAATCTTCACAAAATTATTTAAAATAAAACTTGTACCAAAAGCAGAATGGATAATTTTTAGAATATCGGAAGGTAACCCCGAATTAAACGTGTTTCAAAAGAACTTACTTAATTACGGGCTAATAATGGGAAAAAAGCTTATACTCAAATTTTGGAAAAATGCTCCAATACCAACAATAAAAATGTGGATTTCAAACATGTTCGAAACACTACACTTGGAAGAGATGAGACTCCTCCTAGCAGGCAAAGCAGACCACTTCCAAAAGACGTGGTCTGCATTTATGGAACTATTACAAGCATAAGGTGCAATAGTAATTTAAAATATAAATGGTACCAGGATCTGGTAACGGGGGGTATAAAATAAATTTTTAAAAACACGGTTGGTATATATTTTTTTGCGGAGTTTTGTGTTACAATAGAGCGATTGTTTTTCCTTTTTTTTCCTTTTCTTTCTAGGGTCTTATTTCCTTTCTTTACTTCCTTCTCTAACTTCTTCCCTAAGGGGCTTTCTTTTCCCAACACTTTCCTGCACCTTCACGATGCTTGCTCACTTTCCTTACTTCTTTTAATTCTACCTTTTTTAAAGCTCGAAAAACGAAGTGGTACAACAAATGTAATAAGATATATGTGATGTGTATTACTGTAATTTACTGTACTTCTAATAAAAATAAAATAAAAAAATTAGTTCCCGTTCCCACTCTTCTCTAAGTACCTCTGTTGATGGTAGGTCTATATTTAGAATACTATTATATAAATATGATTTTAATTTTTGTGAGTCAGCTTCAATATTCATTGCTTCTTCCAATAATTCAGGAGTTATTTTTTGATAACCTTGTATATATTTTTTCATGAAATCACAAATCTGAAGATATTTAAAATATTGGTTGTTTTTCAGTTTAAATTTTAATTGTAATTGTTGGAATGATAGTAGGTTTCCCATTTCGTACATATCCCCGATCCTTCTAATTCCGAGACTTTCCCATTGGTTATATGTTTTATCAATAAGAGATGGTTTAAATAAAGGGTTATTCGCTACTGGCATTAACAATGATAAATTTCTTAATTTTAAAGATAATTTTATTTGTTTCCAAATTCTTATTGTACCATATATAATTGGGTTCTTCTTATATATTGTGTTATTCAGTTTTTTCGGGGAGAAGAAGATCGTTCCTATTTTACAAGGATGACAATCCTCTTTCTCCATTTTTATCCATTCTGTCTGTTGGGTAGAACTATCCAGCCAATAAATTATATTCTGAATATGCACTGCCCAGTAATAATACATAAAACTCGGAAGTGAAAGTCCCCCGACCTCTTTTGGTTTACATAAGTGTTTTTTTGTAATTCTATGTGATCTATAGTCCCAAATAAAATGAGTAATATTAGAGTCTAATTTAAAAAATATATATTTTGGTATATATACTGGTGTAGACTGAAATAGGTATAGTAATTGTGGTAGGAAGATCATTTTTATTGCACTTATTCTACCTAATAATGATAAAGGAAGTGTTTTCCAAAATTTAATCAGCGTATTGTTTATTTAATAAAGGTATAAAATTAGCGTTGAATAATGCTTTATATTTTCTAGTAATCTGAATACCCAAGTATTTACATTTTTCTGTTGCGATTTTAAAGGGGAACTTCAATAAGTGTGTAGGTTCTTGAGGTTTTAATGTCATGATTTCACTTTTATTCCAGTTTATTCTATATCCAGAAAAAGACCCGAATTCCTCTATTAAATTTAATAAATTTGGTATGCTCGTTTGTGACTTTGTAATATATAAAAGTATATCGTCTGCATATAATGAGATTTTATTCTTTCAGTCCCTAGTATTATAGCCCTGAATATTCGGATGAATTCTTATACTTTCAGCCAGAGGTTCTATCATAAGGGCAAATAGCAGGGGTGATAACGCACATCCCTGCCTATTACCCCTTGATAGTTGACATTTTTGAGATAACATGTTGTTAGTTAAAATTCTTGCCATCGGTTTATCATACAAAAATTTTACCCATGTTATAAAATTCTCTCCCATATTAAATTTTTGCAGTACTTTATATAAGTATTGCCACTCTACCTGATCAAATGCTTTCTCTGCATCCAAATAAATGATTGATATATCGTCTTCCTCTACTTTATGCGAGCACATTATATTAAACAGTTCTAGTTAACATAGCGGAGGAAAAATACGCCAGAGAGGAGATTTAGAAGAGTGCTCCCAAGACTGGAAGATCGTAACTAAAGAGTTAGATATTCCTCTAAGGGCTAACGGAATCAAGGGACATGGGGAGAAAGGAGGAATAGGGTACTGATTTTGGATGATCAGCCATAATCGTATTGAATATGGCGAAGGGCCGAGTGGCACTCCTGCACCTATTTTTTATGTTTCCATGTTTCTAACTATGAGAAAAGATTTGATAAAACATATTTGTTTTCTTTGCAAGAAAACCATGCCAGATGTGTGATTATATTTTATGAATTCCAAGTTCTCAATGAGGTCAAAGAATAAAGTTTGAATATCATCTCTTTTAGTATGGTTTCAGGGGAAACAAAGTCACTAAAACCGGGTCTCACAATAAAAAGAAATAGAATGTTTCACTCAGTAAAGGTCTGACCAGAGAGTAGTTTTTCATGCTGCTTCACTACTATGGTATTGGAGTATATTTAAACATGAGGAAATGGGGCTTAAAATAACAAATATTCAGTTGGGATACGGAGACAAATTTCTCCAGGCTAAAGCCAAAGTACCCAAAGAGATGCAAAAAATCACTTTCAAACAAACCACTGAATTACCCCATGAACCACATTAAATCCAATGGGCTGAAAATGAAACACTTGTGCTGGGCAATTAATAGAGGGCATTAAACAAATTAGCATGCATAAGCTGATAGTCTCCATGTGGTGCAACAGTATCGTAAAAATTAAAGGTTTCAGGTATGGGTGAAAGATGATCAACAATATAAAAACTCATCTCCTTGCGGCTATTTGATTATTTGATAATCTCCCTCCTGCTCTCTCTTCTTGCTTATTTCTTTTCCTCACTATCTCTTTCCCCCCCTTTTTATTTACACACACTACACTTCCCTCTATCTTCTATATTACTAAAACTCTGATCTTGACCGCTTTTGGCCCACTGTGCTGCGATTTCCGACAGAACGCCGCTACCTACGGCCGTCATTTTTGGCCACCTCGCTCAGAGCCCCCCCTCCGCCTTACGGGTGTGGAGGATTTTTCCCATCGATGACAAATCAGAGATATATTAATGTTTTTTAAAAATTCACCATTCTCTCTGCTGCCCCTGCTGGAGGGAGGGGGAGGGACTATAAAACCAGGAAGTGGTGTGCCTCACTCAGTCTCTGCAATATGGATGAAGCCAAGGGTCACGTCTCTCTGAGCTCTGAATAACACTGAACAAATGTCTACACAACTGTGAGCACCCTTAATGTGGTTTGAAAATGAAAATATGGTTTGTTTGAAGTAAAAAGTCACTGCCTGCAAATTGTGGCTTGGGTGCTTTGGCTTGAAGTTGAAAGGCACTACTTACTGCAAATGGTGGCTTGTCGCTTTGGCTTCAAGTTGAAAGGCACTACTTACTGCAAATGGTGGCTTGGGTGTTTTGCTTGAAGTTGAAAGGCACTACTTACTGCACATGGAGGCCTGAGTGCTTTGGCTTGAAGTTGAAAGGCACTACTTACTGCAAATGGTGGCTTGGGTGCTTTGGCTTTAAATTGAAAGGCACTAATTACTGCAAATGGTGGCGGGTGATTTGGCTTGAAGTTGAAAGGCACTTCTTACTGCAAATGGTGGCTTGGGTGCTTTGGCTAGAAGTTGAAAGGCACTACTTACTGCAAATGATGGCATGCAGTTGAAAGGCACTACTTACTACAAATGGTGGCTTGGGTGCTTTGGCTTGAAGTTGAAAGGCACTACTTACTGCAAATGGTGGCTTGGGTGCTTTGACTTGAAGTTGAAAGGCAAAACTTACTGCAAATGGTGTATTGGCTTGAAGTTGAAAGGCACTACTTACTGCAAATGGTGGCATGAAGTTGAAAGGCACTACTTACTGCAAATGGCGGCATGAAGTTGAAAGGCACTACTTACTGCAAATGGTGGCTTGGGTGCTTTGGCTTTAAGTTGAAAGGCACTACTTACTGCAAATGGTGGCTTGGGTGCTTTGGCTTGAAGTTGAAAGGCACTACTTACTGCAAATGGTGGCTTGGGTGCTTTGGCTTGAAGTTGAAAGTCACTACTTACTGCAAATGGTGGCTTGGGTGCTTTGACTTGAAGTTGAAAGGCAAAACTTACTGCAAATTGTGTATTGGCTTGAAGTTGAAAGGCACTACCTACTGCAAATGGTGGCATGAAGTTGAAAGGCACTACTTACTGCAAATGGTGGCATGCAGTTGAAAGGCACTACTTACTGCAAATGGTGGCTTGGGTGCTTTGGCTTTAAGTTGAAAGGCACTACTTACTGCAAATGGTGGCTTGGGTGCTTTGGCTTGAAGTTGAAAGGCACTACTTACTGCAAATGGTGGCTTGGGTGCTTAGGCTTGAAGTTGAAAGTCGCTACTTACAGCAAATTGTGGCTTGGGTGCTTTGCTTGAAGTTTGAAGGCACTACTTACTGCAAATGGTGGCTTGGGTGCATTGGCTTGAGGTTGAAAGGCACTACTTACTGCAAATGGTGGCATGAAGTTAAAAGGCACTACTTACTGCAAATGGTGGCATGGGTGCATTGGCTTGAAGTTGAAAGGCACTACTTACTGCAACGTACAATTCACCATTCTCTCTGCTGCCCCTGCTGGAGGGAGGGGGTGGAACTATAAAACCAGGAAGTGGTGTACCTCACTCAGTCTCTGCAATATGGATGAAGCCAAGGACCACGTCTCTCTGAGCTCTGAATAACACTGAACAAATGTCTACACAACTGTGAGTACCTTAAATGTGGTTTGAAAATGAAAATATGGTTTGTTTGAAGTAAAAAGGCACTGCCTGCAAATGGTTGTTTGGGTGCTTTGGCTTGAAGTTGAAAGGCACTACTTACTGCAAATGGTGGCTTGGGAGCTTTGGTTTAAATTTGAAGGGCACTACTTACTGCAAATGGTGGCTTGGGTGATTTGGCTTGAAGTTGAAAGGCACTTCTTACTGCAAATGGTGGCTTGGGTGCTTTGGCTTGATCTTGAAAGGCACTACTTACTGCAAATGATGGCATTAAGTTGAAAGGCACTACTTACTGCAAATGGTGGCTTGGGTGCTTTGGCTTGAAGTTGAAAGGCACTACTTACTGCAAATGGTGGCTTGGGTGCTTTGACTTGAAGTTGAAAGGCACTACTTACTGCAAATGGTGGGTTGGGTGCTTTGGCTTGAAGTTGAAAGGCACTACTTACTGCAAATGGTGGCGTGGGTGTATTGTCTTGAAGTTGAAAGGCACTACTTATTGCAAATGGTGGCATGAATTTGAAAGGCACTTCTTACTGCAAATTGTGGCGGGTGCTTTGGCTTGAAGTTGAAAGGCACTACTTACTGCAAATGATGGCTTGGGTGCTTTGGTTTGAAGTTGAAAGGCACTACTTACTGCAAATGGTGGCTTGGGTGCTTTGCCTTGAAGTTGAAAGGCACTACTTACTGCAAATGGTGGCGGGTGATTTGGCTTGAAGTTGAAAGGCACTACTTACTTCAAATGGTGGCTTGGGTGCTTTGGCTTGAAGTTGAAAGGCACTACTTACTGCAAATGGTGGCGTGGGTGCATTGGCTTGAAGTTGAAAGGCAATACTTACTGCAAATGGTGGCATGAGGTTGAAAGGCACTACTTACTGCAGATGGTGGCTTGGGTGCTTTGGCTTGAAGTTGAAAGGCACTACTTACTGCAAATGGTGGCTTGGGTTCTTTGACTTGAAGTTGAAAGGCACTACTTACTGCAAATGGTGGGTTGGGTGCTTTGGCTTGAAGTTGAAAGGCACTACTTACTGCAAATGGTGGCGTGGGTGTATTGTCTTGAAGTTGAAAGGCACTAATTGCAAATGGTGGCATGAATTTGAAAGGCACTTCTTACTGCAAATTGTGGCGGGTGCTTTGGCTTGAAGTTGAAAGGCACTACTTACTGCAAATGGTGGCTTGGGTGCTTTGCCTTGAAGTTGAAAGGCACTACTTACTGCAAATGGTGGCGGGTGATTTGGCTTGAAGTTGAAAGGCACTACTTACTGCAAATGGTGGCTTGGGTGCTTTGGCTTGAAGTTGAAAGGCACTACTTACTGCAAATGGTGGCTTGGGTGCTTTGGCTTGAAGTTGAAAGGCACTACTTACTGCGAGTTGCGGCTTGGGTGCTTTGGCTTGAAGTTATAAGGCACTGCTGCAAATACACTTACTTCCTGTTTGCACTGTATATTGATTTTAGATAAAACGCAACCACTTACAGCTGTGATTTGTGGCCATCTTACTCAGTCCCCCCTCCGCTGAGCAGGTGCAGAGAATTCTTCCCATCAATGAAAAATAAAAGTGTTATTAGTGTTTAAAAGATGTTGAGAATCTCTCTCCTGTCAATCACGCCAAGAAAGCCACACCTTTTCCGGTGGGAGGGGGAGGGGTTATAAAACCGGAAGTGTGGCTCAGTCTCTGCATGATGGGGGAGGGCGACGTCACGACTCTGTCTGAGCTGTGAATCAACTGAACACACTGAATGTCTACTGAACTGTGAGTTTGGTGTTTTGTGTGGTTTTATGGTGGTTTCACCCTGCATGAAATGGTATGAAGCTGCATTTGAATTTGGTGGCCTTGCATCCTGCTTGAAGTGGTATGAAACTGCACTGAATTTGGTGGCCTTGCACCCTGCTGAAAGTGGTATGAAACTGCACTTGAATTTGGTGGCCTTGCACCCTGCTTGAAATGGTAGGAAAATGGATTTGAATTTGGTGACCTTGCACCCTGCTTGAAATGGAATTTCAAGGAATAGTCATGAGTCAACTGCCAGCCCACCAGCCGTGAGTGAGCTGCCAGCAGATCAGGCTTGAGGGACTGAGCTGCCACCCCAAGAACCCATACCAGCACTCCAGAAAGCCCCCCCCCCCACTGGCCACCAATATTGGAATTGGTGGAGAGGTGGAATATTGCGTCGAGGGACCAGCCCTCCCGTGTGAACATGGGACCCAACGGGTCCCACTTAGTCTAGTTCTTTACTATCTCTTTCTTTCTTATTTCTCTCTTTAAAAAAAAATGAAGTTGTACAGAGAATGTATTATGTTAACATATTTTTGGCACCTGTAAAAAGGTACCACTGTATTGTACTTCTAATATTTTTTTTTTAAAAATAAATAAATAAATAAATAAACTGAAAGTCAAACAGATGAAACTCAAACACATGGTATTCCAGAGCAAGTTACTAAATCAATGCATGTAATGAGGAAGGAATTAGTTATGCCTGGAAAATGATCAACCTTTACCTCTTTGAGTTTATGCCATTAAAGTTTGAGTTCCCTCAGCATTATGATGATGATCATGTCCAGCTGGTACCAACCATGCATCCTACTGCATCAGTACATTCCTAGGTGATGCCATTCCATATATGTCTGGTACCAACTGAACCTATCTGTTGCTGGCCGAAAGACTGCACCACTTAAGGGAAAGTATGCAATGTCTGAGGTTTTAGGACCTAAATGGAAACTGGAAGACTGGGCATTCTGATTTCTAGAACAGTTTTGGATGCAATAGCAGTTGAGATGAAAGGAGGAGAAAGTATTTTTCTGCATGGGCTCAGCAAGTGGCAATGAATGGATGTTGCATTGCAAATGAATACCAGGAGTGAAATTCCCAGGACAAAGAAATGGTGCTTCAAAACATTTAATGTGTGGGCAAGAGCAGATTTGGCAATCATGAATTCCATGTTAACATTTGCACCAACAGCTTCCCACATCACTCTAATGCCATGCATGCTCAGTATTCACCTAACAACATCAATCCCACCTAATATCAATCCCACCAATCCCACCCAGCCTCACTGAGGCTCAAATGACAATAAATTGTATTGTATTGTATTGTATTGTATTGTATTAATTAGGTGGCATCACTCCATCACACATTTACCTCTACCCCTAACTTCAACATGCACATCTCATAGTCTATACATCACCTGAGCACATGAGAGATGTTACAAATGCACTTCTCTCCCTCTCCTGCAGAAGGTGGTACATATTTGGTACAATGGTTAAGTAAATGTGCCAATAATTCGGAGGCTATGGTTAACAATCTAGAGAACCAAGTCCAAATCCTACCATGGCAGCTGTGGAATTTAAATTCTGTTAATAGCCTTGAATTGAGAAAATTACAGACTTATCAATAATGACCTCAAAAACTATCAAGTTCTTGTGAGAGCAAATCTGTTTCACTGGTTCCATCCAGGAGTGGGTCTGCCATCCTCACATGCAACCTGTGACACCTGATGGGAAGGCTCGGTTTGTTATCATGCAAACACAAAAAAGTTGCTTCGGATTATATTTTTCTTTTTTTTTTGTTTTAATTATTTTATTAGAAGCAATTGTACAGGGATAAGGCGATCGACATAACAGTTTTACAATTATTGTACAGCTTAACATTAAAACCTAAATCAAAAAAAAGGTGGGAAAAAAAGGAAAAAAGAGAGAAAAAAGAAGAGAATGAAGAAAGAGGTAAAATAAGAGAAAGCTAGCAAAAGACCCCTAAACTACCAAAGAAATGCAAGAGAAAAGAAAAGAAATAAGAAAAGAGAAGACGGATGTTTGTAGTTTGTTTGGTTGTTTGTTTGTTTTTTTTTTTTGCGCAAAGTCCGCGAGCATTGCCACTTTTCATTTCACTGCACATCTCGTATGTGTATGTGACGAATAAACTTGACTTGACTTGACTTGGAGATATGCCTCCTCCCCCTCCCTTCACCCATCCCTGGCATCGGGTTTAAATTTGTGTTTAACCATTCTGTTGTTGCAGAAATTCAGTAAAAGGCAACCATGTCTTAAGAAATTGATCTGCCGCCAAGACAAGCCCAATGTTTTCCAAATGTAGTGTCTCGGACATATCAGTAATCCCCATCTTCACTGTGGGGACTGTTGTCTGTTTCTAAAATTTGAGTATTAATTTTTTGTAACTTGATACAGGAAGCAAAGGAATGGGTTATAGTCGCTTCTTGGAGGTGACATTTATCAAAAATAGGAGAGACGTTTGGGAAGATCTTGTTTAATTTGGTCTTTGAATCGTAGAGTCTATGCAGTATTTTAAATTGTATCAGGGAGTGCCTGACATTGAGAGAGCAGTAGTGTATGTATAGAAGGCTTTCCTCCCAGCTATCTTTTGAAATTAATAAACCCAATTCATTTTCCCATGCTCGCCTATGCATCTCAGAAGATGGGATGTGTGCAATTAAAAGAGTATTGTAAATGTAGGATATTAACTTGCTTGTATCAACCTGTCTATTCATGCATTCATCTAGTATATCTGGACCCATAAAGTGACAGTCTTGTGTATATGTTTTCACATAGTCTCGGATATCTAAAAAAATTACTTGCTTTCAAATGATATTTCTCCTGTAATTCTTGAAACGAGAGGAAAATCCCATTCTCGTAAAGATCTACTTTTTAATTCCTGAGTTTTTCCATTGTGCAAACGCCTTATCTAAAGTAGACGGTTTAAACGAGGGATTGTTAGCGATTGGTAAAAGGAGAAATTCCTCAGTTTGAGGCTTGAATCCAACTGTTTCTAAATGCGTAGGGTACTGTGTATTATCGGATTTTGCTCATACGTTGATTTATTCTGATGTGTTGGAGAAAGAAGAATCGCGCCTATATTAAAAGGCAAACAATCTTCCCTCTCCATTTTTAACCTGTTTACCTGGTGACATGTATCATACATCCAGTAGATTAAGTTTTTAATATTAGTCGCCCAGTAATAGAAAAGGACATTGGGGAGTGCTAATCCTCCATATTCTTTAGATTGACATGTGTGTCATTTATATATTCTACGGGTTTTATCGTCCCAAATGAAATTTGTGATAACAGTCAAGTTTAAAAAAAATACTTTTCGGGAGATAAATCGTAATTGATTGAAATAGGTATAGGAGTTGTGGAAGGAAAATCATCTTTATGGCATTTACCCTACCTATAAGGGAAATAGGGAGTGTTTTCCAAAATTGAATGAGGGCATTTAATTTAGTAATTAATGGTGGGAAATTTGTTTGAAATGGAGAGGTGTATTTTCTAGTCACATAGACTCCAAGGTATCTAAATTTTTCAGTAACAATTCTGAAAGGGAATTTTTGGAGATGTAAAGGGTCTTGAGCTTTTATTGGCATAATTTCGCTTTTATTCTATACCCTGAGAAGGAACCAAATTGTTCTATAAGGTTTAATATATTTGGGATACTGACTTGAGAATTGGTGATGTATAAAAGTACATCGTCTGCATATAACAAAATCTTGTTATTGGTATGTTTAGTATTGTATCCGTGAATGCCTGGATGTACTCTTATGGTTTCTGCTAAGGGTTCTATGGCTAAGGCAAATAACCATATAACCATATAACAATTACAGCACGGAAACAGGCCATCTCGACCCTTCTAGTCCGTGCCGAACACGTATTCTCCCCTAGTCCCATCTACCTGCACTCAGACCATAACCCTCCATTCTTTTCCCGTCCATATAACTATCCAATTTATTTTTAAATGATAAAATCAAACCTGCCTCCACCACCTCCACTGGAAGCTCATTCCACACATCTACCACTCTCTGAGTAAAGAAGTCCCCCCTCATGTTACCCCTAAACTCCTGTCCCTTAATTCTCAAGTCATGTCCCCTTGTTTGAATCTTCCCTACTCTCAGTGGGAAAAGCTTATCCACGTCAACCTGTCTATCCCTCTTATCATTTTAAAGACCTCTATCAAGTCCCCCCTTAACCTTCTGCGCTCCAAAGAATAAAGCCCTAACTTGTTCAACCTTCCTCTGTAACTTAGTTGCTGAAACCCAGGCAACATTCTAGTAAATCTCCTCTGTACTCTCTCTATTTTGTTGACATCCTTCCTATAATTAGGCAACCAAAATTGTACACCATACTCCAGAATTGGCCTCACCAATGCCTTGTACAATTTTAACATTACATCCCAACTTCTATACTCAATGCTCTGATTTATAAAGACCAGCACACCAAAAGCTTTCTTTACCACCCTATCTACATGAGATTCCACTTTCAGGGAACTGTGCACAGTTATTCCCAGATCCCTCTGTTCACCTGCATTCTTCAATTCCCTACCATTTACCATGTACGTCCTATTTTGATTTGTCCTGCCAAGATGTAGCACCTCACACTTATCAGCATTAAACTCCATCTGCCATCTTTCAGCCCACTCTTCCAACTGGCATAAATTTCTCTGTAGACTGAAAATCTACTTCATTATCCACAACCCCACCTATCTTAGTATCATCTGCATACTTACTAATCCAATTTACCACACTATCATCCAGATCATTGATGTACATGACAAACAACAGTGGACCCAACACAGATCCCTGTGGCACCCCACTAGTCACTGGCCTCCAACCTGACAAACAACCATCCACCATTACTCTCTGGCATCTCCCATTCAGCCACTGTTGAATCCATCTTGCTACTCCACCATTAATACCCAACCATTGAACCTTCTTAACGAACCTTCCGTGAGGAACATTGTCAAAGGCCTTACAAAAGTCCATATATACAACATCCACTGCTTTACCCTCATCAATTTCCCGAGTAACCTCTTCAAAAAATTCAAGATTAGTCAAACATGACCTTCCAGGCACAAATCCATGTTGACTGTTCCTAATCAGACCCTGTTTATCCAGATGCTTATATATATTATCTCTAAGTATCCTTTCCATTAATTTGCCCACCACTGACGTCAAACTAACAGGTCTATAATTGCTAGGTTTACTCTTAGACCACTTTTTAAACAATGGAACAACATGCGCAGTACGCCAATCCTCCGGTACTATTCCCGTTTCTAATGACATTTAAAATATTTCTGTCATGGACCCTGTTATTTCTACACTAACTTCCCTCAATGTCCTAGGGAATATCCTGTCCGGACCTGGAGACTTATCCACTTTTATATTTCTCAAAACATGTCAGTACTTCCTCTTCTTTGAATCTCATAGTTTCCATAGCTACTCTACTTGTTTCCCTTACCTCACATAATTCAATATCCTTCTCCTTGGTGAATACCGAAGAAAAGAAATTGTTCAATATCTCCCCCATCTCTTTTGGCTCTGCAGATAGCTGTCCACTCTGACTCTCTAATGGACCAATTTTATCCCTCGTTATCCTTTTGCTATTAATATATCTGTAGAAACCCTTTGGATTTACTTTCACCTTACTTGCCAAAGCAACCTCATATCTTCTTTTAGCTTTTCTAAATTATTTCTTAAGATTCTTTTTACATTCTTTATATTCCTCAAGCACCTCATTTACTCCATGCTGCCTATAATTATTGTAGATCTCTCTCTTTTTCCCAACCAAGTGTTCAATTACCCTTGAAAACCATGGCTCTTTCCAATTTTTACTATTTCCTTTCAACCGAACAGGGACATAAAGATTCTGTACTCTTAAAATTTCACCTTTAAATGTCCTCCATTTCTCTTGCACATCTTTCCCATAAAACAAACTGTCCCAATTTACTCCTTTTAAATCCTTTCGCATCTCCTCAAAATTAGCCTTTCTCCAATCAAAAATCTCAACCCTAGGTCCAGTTCTGACCCTCTCCATAATTATATTGAAACTAATGAAAATAACATTGGTGAAAGGGCACATCCTTGTCTATTACCCCTGGATAATTGAAATTTAGATGACAGAATTTGATTTGTCAATATTCTGGCGGTCGGGTTGTTATAAAACAGCTTTATCCATGAAATAACATGTTCTCCTAGTTGGAATTTTCCCAACACTGTAAAGAGATAGGCCCATTCTACTTGGGCAAATGCTTTTTCTGCCTCTAAAGAAATAATTGTTAAGTCCTCATTTATCGTTCTGTATGAATACATTATATTAAACAGGCGTCTCAAATTATGAAACGAATGTCGCTTAGATATAAACCCAGTTTGGTCTGGATGTATTAATCTATTAATGTACAAATTCAGTCTTCTTGCCAAAGTCTTAGCTAATATTTTCTGATCTGTATTTAGAAGAGCTATTGCTCTGTATGATCCAGGCTCTTCAAGATTTGTGTCTTTTTTAGTTATCAATGTAATGGTTGATTCAGCATGGGTTTATGGTAGGATCTGTTCTTTAAAAGCATGTATATAAAGGGCTCATAGGCGTGGGGATATCATATCATTAATTTTTTTATAGAATTCATTACTGAACCCATCTGGACCTGGCATTTTCCCACTTTTCAGTGATTTGATAGTCTCTTCAATATCTTTTATTGTAATCTCAGCACCTAATTCTTCTCATTCCTCCTCATTAAGTGATGGGAGGTTGCAATTGTCAAGAAAGTTTTTGATCTTTGCAGAGTCGGCTGATGTTTTAGATGCATATAAATTTTGATAGAATTTTAGGAATCTTTCGTTAATATCTTTGGGAAGTGTCAGCAGCTCACCTTTTTCTGATTTTGAATAGTGTGATATTTTTCCATTTTTCTCAGTTGGCGTGCCAGAAGTTTGTGAGGTTTATCACCAAATTCGAAATGTTTTTGCTTAGTGTATTGAAATATCTTAACAACTTTTGCCGAGAGGATCTGTTTAATTTGTTTTTCTAATTCCAATTGTTCCGACCTGTTTTTTTGTTTTAAAAAGCTTGGTATGAAATAATGCAGCCTCTGATAAAGGCCTTGAAAGATTCCCACAATAATGTAGCCGAAATACCAGGTGTGTCATTTGTCTCATAGAATAATTCCATCTGTTGCTTCAGGTAATCACAGCAACCTGGCTCAGTTAGTATTTGTGGATTAAATCTCCAAAACGTTTTTTGTTATGCATTCCTTCTACTTTTAAGGAGAAGATTAATGGACAATGATCAGAAATTATGTTATTGTAATATTTAGGATTGAATGTAAAAGGGATTAGTTTTGAATCCACCAGAAAATAATCAATTCGTGTATACGTTTTGTGAACACCTGAATAAAAAGAGTATTCTCTTCCGGATGGGTTGGCAATCCTCCATACATCGGTTATGTTTGTGTTTTTTGTGTAAGTATTTAAAAGTTCACCGGATTTTGATGTGTTTCTCCTTTGCTGTGAAGATTTATCCAATTATGGATCTAATACACAATTAAGATCTCCTCCAATGATCAGATTTTGCTGACAGGAGTCTGAAATTATATTAATTCTTTTATTAAAAAATTGTGGGTTATCAAAATTAGGAGAATAGATATTCACCATAGTAAGTGGGGTTGAGTGTAATTCCCCAGATACTATAATGTACCTACCTTCCTTATTGGCTATAGTGGATTTGTGTTTAAATGGTGTACCTTTGCGAATTAGAATTGCAGTACGTCTTGTAGACTGTGGGTCGAGGAGCTTTATTCCAGTGTTTCGTGACCCAAGTCACAGAACTACATGAAATGTTCACATATTATGTAAAAATATTATATAAATCACCCCTGAAAATCGTCATGAACAAGACTTGCACATTTTTAAATTAAATTAGAGAAAAAACAGAAAAATTTCGGGTATTTTTCGTCCAATCAAAGCACGTTTAACATTGAGTTGTATGCCAGTTGGCCAATCACGCGCTTTATTTCAGGCTAGCACACAACATGGTTGAGCGGACATCACTGATGCCTGTTTTACTGGAGATTCCGATGAAGGTTCTTTCTAGTTCTGTGGAATACATGTCGTGGAAACTTGCAGAAGGGTAATTCAATTTAGTGAGAAAATCATTAAGCAGACTGAAGAATGTACAGCTATGTGGATAGAAGTGGAAGAAAGTCTTGAAAGCAAAGTCCCTGCTGAGATGCTGCAACACAAAGTTGTGAAACCAGTGAAACTTTGTGAATCAACTCAAACTGAAAGGTAAGATCTAAAGTCTGAATTTATGAAAATTAATCTGTATGGACTTTAATTAATTTAATTACACCCTTTTATAATGTGAAAAAATGAGATTTGGAGGCTGTACATTAATTCACTCATTCATTCACTCATTCACTCATTCACTCATTCATTCATTCATGAAGTTGAGGGCCTAAACCATGTGTATCCATAACACAAGGTAAATTAAACATTGTCACTAATGCCAGCTTGTTGTAGTCAAATAAGTCTTTAACATCTAATCTCGGAGCAGCCTGCTATAACGTACCGGCAAAAAGCGTTCCGATCGCGGGGCCTATGTACTTAACATAGTGAAGCCACGGTCTCAATTAAGAAGCAGCCGATTCGCGAACGTGGAGCCGCGGATCATCTCCGCGGGGGGGGGGGGGGAAGGCTGTACATAGTGCAGTCTGTAGCGGCCGTTTCCAGGCCCCGACCACGGGAGAAAAACGGAGGAATATTCATTGCACTTTATAGGCTGCCATTGGAGTGAGAAATGGTCAGAAATGGCTGATGTTTATGTAGAAATGAATTGTTGTATGTGAAACATAGAAACATAGAAATATAGAACTTGAACGAACTAATTTAACTATGGTAGTAACAGTGTTATTCTCATTAACATTAAGAAGAGGTTGAAATGTTATGAATTGAAGTCCATGAGATGTTTTTTTTTGTAGCCTCTGCCTGACCCTCCACTTGAACTTGAAATAACTTATCAATGGACTTACTTATCAAAAGGCTTGGAATCTGATGAAGAATATTCAGATGAAGATCAGATGTAATGCAAACAAATAAATTTGGGAAATAAATGATTATATAAAGTTTTATTTTAGTGTCAATCGTTTCACTGTTGATTTGGTCAAATTATTTAAACAATGAGTGAATTACTTATGATAATGACGTGCTGGTGAATGACACATACATACACACATCCACACACACATCCATCCGTACGCACACTTCCATGCATGCACACACACACATACATGCACACATACATCTGCACATACACACACATCCATCCGCACGCAGACATACATGTACACATCCATGCACACACATACATCCACACACATACATCCACACATACATCCACACATACATCCACACATCCACGTTTGACAGGTATACACAGACACACACGCAAACTACAGATACTCAAACAATGCAACATTTTTAGGGTTATTTTAGGTTAAAGGTAATAGCCCTCATTTGCAAAGGCACCATCGGGGGGGGGGTCTCTATCATATATATAGCCTCATTGTAGCTTAAAATGAATACTCATCGAGTAAACATCAGAGCATTCAATTCTTGGTCAGGATGTGACATTTACATCAGAAATAAGACAGGTCTCTTACAGGTCTGCCACCCAGCCTGGCACTGCCCCAGACCCACTATGGCCATTACCCCCACTCTCCCCACTATGGCAGTCAGTGGGGTTCAGTAAAAGGGGGAACCCAGAGGATCTGTCCTGACCCTTTAATTAGGCAGGTTCATGAGCCCTTAAAACCTGGGACCTCTGCTGCAGTCTCATTACATTTCCTATTAAAGCGACTGAAAGATGCCTTGCAGGACTGTCCCCAGCCTGGAACTGCCCCAGTCCCATTATGGTCGTGACCCCCACTCTGCACACTGGCAGTCAGTGGGGTTCAGTAAAGGGAGGAACCCACAAGAACTGCCCTCACCCATTAATTAGGCTGGTTCAGGAGCAGGACCTCTGCGACAGTGTCATTAAAAAAACCACACACAATTATATTTATCATATTATTTGTATATAATATTATTATACTTAATTATATATGATTACAGTCATATTTACAAGTCATATATGTATATATATATATATATATATATATATATAGTGGGGTTGCACGTAAGGTCACTGGGTCATAGGGCTTGACGCACGGAGCCGCTCAATCCATCTGGAGGACATCCGTAACTTCCGGTGTATGTTATTAATGCAAGAAGCGCGTACTTTCCTACCTGTTAAAAACCAGCAAAATGTTGAATTTTTGCGCTGAAAAAAATTGTGAAAGTCGGGGTAAGTGTGAGAGACATGTACCCAACTTTAGAATTCCAAAAGTGAAGCGAAATGAAGGTAAAGAGAAGCAGAGCTGAAGGGACCACAGCAGCTAAAGTGGTTGGTGAACATTGGCCGTGCAGATATTGGAATTGAAAATATTGGGAATTATCGCATTTGCTCACTGCATTTCATCAACAGTAAGGCATTATTTGTGTTTTTTCTTGATTCCTTTGGTATCTAAAAAGTCTCAGAAGTGATAAATCGGGCTGTAAATTATTCTTCAGTTGCATTTTCATTTTGTATGTAAAAACCCAATTGAGAACCATGGGCGATTTAAAAAATTTACAGCCAGATTTATCACTTCTGAAACTTTTTAGATGCCAAAGGAATCAAGAAAAAACACAAATAATGCCTTCGTTGATGAAATGCAGTGAGCAAACGGCCAATGTTCGCCAAGCACTCTGGCTGTTGTTGTCCCTTCAGCTCTCGCTTCTAATTACCGTAATTTCTCCTCACTTTTGGAATTCTGAAGTAGGCTAAATGTCTCACACGCTTATCCCGATTTCCATAATTATTTACAGCGCAAAGATTGACAATTTCAGCGGGTATTAACGGGCCCGCTACGCTGGAAACAATGGTAAGTGCCTACCTGCAGTTCATCGCGTGTACTCCATTTGGAGTAGCGTAGCAACAGTACGGGTCATGGGTCGTGACCCGACTGCCGTGAAACCTCCCTATAGGTATAATAATATATAGTTTAAATGGACTGCAACACGGAAATAGGCTGCTCATGGTGTAATATGGGCATTGGCCATTAGATGGAGCTTACTTTCCCGATCTCATTTTCTAATTAGTTTAATTAATTAATGTGCAACGTTTGGCAATGACGAGTTATGACTTCCTTCTCAATTATATTTCATCTAAATCTGGAAAATTTCATGTAGTTCTGTGACGTGGGTCACGAAAACCGATTTCTAGATGCTCAGCCCACAGCCTATTGCTTTGGAAAGAAAAGTAGAGTGATATAATTGACCATTCCAGCTAGCCTTCAGCCTGCTATGAGCTCCATTTTTGAGATGCATCTCCTCTAAAAATATTATATCAGTATTAATCGATTTTATGGGCTAAAAACGTACCCCTTTTAATTGGCTCATTAATGCCCCTGACGTTCCAACTACAAAATGTAATTCATCCAATTTTCCTAGTGGCGTCGTCTTGCATTTTAAATCTAATATGGTTTCCTTTGTTTCAAATGGTCCAACACAATATTTAAAATGAATCTTTTAGTTGCTGGGTGGGTGAACCCTGTTCCATTTTCCCCTATACCCGGAGGTATGGATTATAATTTTCAAGCACACTATTAATTTATCATCACACTTCTGCTATCATTCTCCTAAACAATTACTAACATTACAATGGTTTAATGGTTATTTATTGTCATGTATGCACAGCGCAGTGAAATTCTTTTGCACAACCTACAAATGCACAGTCGCCACATTTTGATGCCATTTACAAAGAAAAAGAAAAAGTCCAGAGTCCAACTTCATATGCTGGAAGTACTGGAGCGCCCCCAATCCAGGTAAGCCCCAGGCTGCTGCAGGCCCGTTACCTGATGTCCCTCTCCTGGCCAAACCATCTCTGTGTCCCAGGGGTGCCTCCTGCAGCTGGTCCCTCGCCTACCAGTCTACTCCTCATTTCTGTTGTCGCCAGCAGCTCCCTCCTCAACCTTCCCGTTTTCAGGGCTTCCGTGCTTCAGGCAACGGCCTGCTAGTCCCCACTTCACAGCCGCAAACTAGGCCTGCAACCACACAAGGTTAAGGGCAGCCCGCAGGGTCTTGCTTCTCATCAGCCACTGGGTCTGTCCTTGCTCTCAGCCGGCTGCTGGGTCTGTGTTCTCGTCAGTCACCAGGCCTGTCCTTGTTTTCGGCCGACCACCGGATGTTCGTGGCAGCCGCCGGGTCCGTCCTTGCTCTTGGCCGGTCACTGGGCCCGTTCTCGCACAGCGCCGTACGGCATTACCGAGGTTTAGCCCAGAGGAATCATGCAGCAGTTAGTCTATTAAGGACCAACTAACTTTCCTCCATCAGAATCTCCATATACATTGTACCATTAATGGCAACCACCAATGCCCTTGCATTGACTGTTTGTCAGGCAATACAGACTGCTGCTGCTCGTTGTGAGACAACAAAGTACAAAGCCACGTTACCTTAGGCTGGAAGTTCACCAGATTGTCATCAGATCAATTTGCAGCCTCCTCTCGGGCAGTGGCTGTGGACATCCAGGGAAACGTGCGCAGAAGTGGATCAGACAACAGAGTGTACCTTTGAATGACTAGTCAATAATTGGATATATTAATATTGCTTTAATGATTTTCTTTGACTCTTTGAATCTTTTACATCTGGCTTTTGAGATGATAGAAGAAA
This sequence comes from Amblyraja radiata, assembly GCF_010909765.2. Lineage (NCBI taxonomy): Eukaryota > Metazoa > Chordata > Chondrichthyes > Rajiformes > Rajidae > Amblyraja > Amblyraja radiata. The sequence continues at coordinate 111,838,999 of NC_045959.1, read as the reverse complement.
GCGATGGCGCAGTGGATGGGTGTCTTATTGGAGACCAATAGCTCATGCTCGCCGCCCAATCTCCCACAGATAATTTTCTGCAATTTGATAACTTTTGCCACCTATTTTCACCTGCATTATTTCTTAGTTAAACATATAATTTCTGGCATTGTGGCAAATGGTAAGCTCCCAGAAAATCATTTAAGTGAAAAATGACCATCTCTCATGTCCTATCCACACCACCTCAAACCCACCCACTCTGGCTTCAGCTGGTGGAGAGGGAACCAGGATGCTTATCCACTCACTTATCCACTTACTGCAATGTCACTGCAGCTTGTTTATTTCAATATTATAATCAGGCCAAGTTCCTCATGCTTTACCTGGTTGCCAGGTTTAGCCTTGGCCAGCTGGCCGAGATTCCTAATCCTAATACCACTGTCCCACGGTACGAGCTCATTCCAATAGCTCTCCCTAGTTTGCCCTGATTTGCCCGGACATTTTTCAACTTGTTGAAAAATCTTTACGAGTCGTCTGTTGGCGAGTCTTCCCGAGTACCTGCCGTTAGCGTTACGAGCTGCTAAGAGAAGTCCCCGAGCTTCCTGACGTACCCGCTACGTTCATTCTCCGTGCTTACCCCGAGTTTGATTTTTTTAAACTCGGGAGAGCTCTTGGAATGAGCTCGTACCATGGGACAGGGCTAGAACATAAAACATAGAACAATACTGCACAAGAAAAGGCTCTTCAACCGACAATGTCTGCCGAACATGATGCCAATACCATAATTTAGCGACCTGCACAAAGCATATATCACCTCCATTCCCTACACATCCTTATACCTATCCAAAAGTCTTTAAATGTCACTAACATATCTGCTTCAACCACCAAGTGTATTTCAGGCACTCACCACCCTCTGTATGAAATCCTGCTCCGCACATCCCCTTTAAACATTGTCCCTCTCACTTTAAAGCGATGCTCTCCAGCATTTGATTTTGACTGTCTACCCTATCAATGCCTATCATCATTTTACAGTGCATTCAGAAAGTATTCAGACCCCTTCACTTTTTCCACAATTTGTTACGTTACAGCCTTATTCTAAAATGGATTAAATTCATTTTTTCAAAATCATCAATCTGCACACAATACCCTATTAATAAAAAAGCAAAAACAGGTGGTTTAGAAATTTAGTAATTAAAAAGAAATGACTGAAATATCATATTTACATAAGTATTCAGACCCTTTACTCAGTACTTTGTTGAGGCACCTTTGGCAGTGATTACAGCCTCAAGTCTTCTTGGGTACGACGCTACATGCTTGGCACACCTGTATTTGGGCTATTTCCCCTTTTTTTCTTTGCAGATCCTCTCAAGCACTGTCAGGTTGGATGGGGAGCGTCGATGCACAGCTATTTTCAGGTCCCTCCTGAGATTTTAGATCGGGTTCTAGTCCGTGCTCTGGCTGGGCCACTCAAGGACATTCATAGACTTGGCATGAAGCTAGCCCTGCGTTGTCTTGGCTGTGTGCTTTGGGTCGTTGTCCTGTTGGAAGGTGAACCTCCGCCTCAGTCTAAGGTCCAGAATGCTCTGAAGCAGGTTTTCATCAAGGATCCCTCTGTACTTTGCTCTGTTTGTCTTTCCCTCGATCCTAACTAGTCTCCCAGTTCCTGCCGCTGAAAAACATCCCCACAGCATGATGCTGCCACTACCACGCTTCACCGTAGGTATGGTATTGGCCAGGTGATTAGCGGTGCCTGGTTTCCTCCAGACGTGATGCTTGGCATTCAGGCCAAAGAGTTTAATCTTGGTTTCATCAAACCAGATAATCTTCTTTCTCATGCCTTTTGGCAAACTCCAAGCGGGCTGTCATGTGCCTTTTACTGAGGAGTGGCTTCCGTCTGGCCACTCTACCACAAAGGCTTGATTGGTGGAGTGCTGCAGATATAGTTGTCCTTCTGGAAGGTTCTCCCATATCCACAGAGGAACTCTGGAGCCCTGTCAGAGTGACCATCAGGTTCTTGGTCACCTACCTAACCAAGGTCCTTCTCCCCTAATTGCTCAGTTTGACCAAGCGGCCTGTCCAGGTTCTTCCATTTAAGAATGGCAGTGGCCACTGTGCTCTTCGGGACCTGCAATGCTGCAGAAATTGTTTTATTCCCTTCCCTAGATCTGTGTCTCGACACAATCCTGTCTCGGAGGTCTACGGATAATTCCTTCATCTTCACTGCTTAGTTTTTGCTCTGACATGCACTGTCAACTGTGGGACCTTATATAGACAGGTGTGTGCCTTTCCAAATCATGTCCAATTAATTTAATTTATCACTGGTGGACTCCAATCAAGTTGTAGAAACATCTCAAGGAAACAGAATGAACCTAAACTCAATTTTGAGTGTCATAGCAAAGGGTCTGAATACTTATGTAAATGTGATATTTCAGTTATTTCTTTTTAAGTATTTTGCAAAATTTTCTAAACACCTGTTTTCGCTTCTTAATTCTGGGGTATTGTGTGTAGATTGATGATAAACAAAATGAATTTAATCCATTTTAAAATAAGGCTGTAATGTAACAAAATGTAGAAAAAGTGAAGGGGTTTGAATACTTTCATAATGCATTGTATATATTTCTAACAGGTCTCCCCACAACTTCCAGCATTCCAGAGAAAACAATCCACAATCCAAAAGGACACAAAGTGCTGGAATAAATCAGCAGTCCCGGCAGTATCTCTGAAGAACATGGATAGGTTACATTTCGGGTCAAGACCCTTCTTCAGTCTGATTGTAGGGGAGAGAAGAAAGCTGGAAAAGGAGAGAGGCAGGACAAAGCATGTCAGGTAATAGGACTCAGGCAAGGAAGCCTTGACAGGCAGATGACTGGAACAAATGTCAGGGATAAGAACCGAAGGTGTGATTCAGGTTTAACGAGTTGCGGATTGTGAAGCCAGGGGAAAGAAAGTGGCAGTAGGGGTAGGAGGGATGTGGAGGGGAGAAACGGCCAGGAGTCCAGGTGGGCAGAGGGGAAGGAAGGGGGGAAGAGAGGGGGGGAAAGTGCGCGGTTAGTTATAGGTTATCTAAAACTGGTGAATACAACGCTCATATCTTGGTTCTTGGTTTCTTGGTCCTCCAAAATATTCCAACTGGAATTTAAACTGGAGGTGGTGAAGGGAGGGAAGTGATCGTTGTGTTGTGAACTACCCAAGTGGTATATGAGGTGCTCTTCCTCCAGCCTACGTAACCTTACTGTGACAATGGAAGAGGCCCTGAACAGAAAGGTCAGTGTGGGAATAAGAAGAGGAATTAAAATGGTTAACAACCAGGAGATTCATTAGGCCATGGGGGACTGAGGGCATGTGTTCAGCAAAATGGACACCGAGTTTATCCTTGGTCTTGCAGGAGGCCACATTGGAGACACCAAATGAGGTTAGGGGAGGTGCACATGAACCTCTGGAAGGACTGTTGGGGTCCCTGGATGGAGGCAGGGGATGAAATATAGGGACAGGTGTTACATCTTCCTCAGTGGCAGGGGGGAATACCTGGGGAGGGGGATGTTTGGGTGGGAATGGATGAGCGAGCTAAGAAGTTGCAGAGGGAGTGGTCTCTGTGGAAGGCGTCAACGGGTTGTGCTAGGAGGATGTGACTGGTTGTGGGATCACGTGGGAGGTGAGGGAAATGTTGGAATACGGTGTGTTGGATGCGGAGGCAATTATGCACCTCCTCTAGCCTAACAAAGCCACAGTATCCATACCTCTTTGTGGAGACAGACCTCTCTGGTGCATTCTTCGCTTGACAGGAAGACAAACCTCTCTACTTGGCTTTTACAATGGGCAGAGAACTGGGTTGGAAAGAAACATAAAAACATAGAAACATAGAAAATAGATGCAAGAGTAGGCCATTCGGCCCTTTGACCCAGCACCGCCATTCAGTAGGTATGTTACAACACTTACCTTCAGCAGCGCTGCAATTCTGTCACTGGCGGTGTGCGTGACTTTGGCGCCTTTGAGGGGGAGGGGGGGGGGGCGGGATTAAAATGCCGTTTTCTCCTGCCTGTCCGAGATATATTTTCTCGGGCTACTACCTGATGCTGAATAATCGTTCCGACTGCGTTCTCGGTATTAAAAAAAAACGCGGGACAATTTAAGCGCTAGAGTAAAATAAAAATCTACTTCTAACGCCGTCAACGCCGACAGCGGGACGGATCTCACGTACGGGACAAAACATAAAGTAAGTCGTTTATTTTACATATAAACTTGCTTCTTACGATTATTTTAATCAAAATTTCATCGGCGAAAATGTCATTATATAAATATATGGGGTTTAAATTCACCACAAACTGCAAAGTTCCAATCGATCGCGTTCCACAAAATTTCACTCGCAAGATGATTTAAATGGCCATTAATTTACGGGAATTAAACACTAAATTCCTTCCATTTGGCCTATAAATTCATGACAATGAGATTTTAAAATCATGTTATATTGTGAATTCCTGTGTGAATGTTATTTGGACACAGGCTATTTAAAAATGTTAACCTTTTCTTAAGAAATGGATAGATGTTTAGATCTAGTAATTGAATTTTGTAATTAGCTACAATTAGGTAACTAACTAACTATATGCTTTAATTTCAGGTCATCCAAGCAAGATTGTTTCATATTTGTTTCAGAATGCATCAATCTATAATAACTGAAAATTTCATTCAGTTCTCTTAATTTTTAAGAAAGGTATGGGCTTTTGACTGTCCTCGATCACAGCTTTTGAGTTAAGTCAATGGAAAAGCAATAAGGAACAAGATGTTAATTTCAGAGTATGAAAATGGCCATAACATTTTTAATACTGAAGATATGAAAGTGAATTAGGTGTCAAATTAAACTTATTTTTGTGCTTTATCTGATGGGAAAATTGCAGACTTGATTTTTTAAATCTCAAAATTTTGTAACATTGCTACATTCAGTATGATCATCCAAAATCAGCACCCCATTCCCGCTTTTCCCCACATATCCCATGATTCCGTTAGCCCTAAGACCTAAATCCAACTCTCTCTTGAAGAAATGTATTCTCGAAGTTAAACTTGAGCTCCATTCAATCACAGACTTACTACGGGGTGCATACAACTCCTCCAAGTCTCTTCCAGATCCCAATATAACTATCCTGATGTTCACATTTCCTCAACTTATGGACTCCCAACCCACTTACACCCACAGCAGACAGTAACTTGAAACATCTGCGGCAAGCAAAATTAGGGCTGTTATTTTATGGTAAGAAAGTTACTGATGCAGCTATTCCTTTATCATGTTAAGTAGAACCATTCTAAACCTGCATTTTGCATAGCTGGTTGACTGGGTTGAGTGAATCCACTCTGATTCTCACATAAGTATTGAAACTCTTGTTAGCTGAAGGACAATACTGGTTTGGAGGTTGTTACTGTTGCAGGGCAAGTAAATTATTTCTAGATGAGAGAGCTATCCATTTGTATTCTTGTAGGTGACATTTCATTAGATAATTTAACATCACCAAATGTACATCACCAAATGATAAAGGGCAAAATGGTATTTTAATGATTAACAGTAACTAAAAGCAACAACCATATAGTTGTCATGAATATAGCTTTCGTACTAATGGGCATATAAAATCTGAGCTACTGTAACAGCAATTAATTTGCTGACCTTCAGCTACAGTGCAACAGTCTAATATTTGTGAAGCATTAAATAAACATTTCATATCTCCTAAATATAAACTTACCTGAGAAACAGTCAATTAATAACAAGGACGGCCAAAAGACCTAAACCAAATTATATGTTGTAAAAGAACATAATGCAGTGGAGGGCGCTCTCACCTTTTCAATGGAGCTTTACAGTAACATGGGAGAAATTAGACTACTAAAATAAAGAGTTGTGATGGACCTTTCATCTGGTCATGCAGGATACAATATCAAATTCTCCATCTTTATACGCGTAGCTCACTCTGTGAAGTGCAGATGGAGTCAATAGTGGGAAGTCTGGTCTGTGTGATGGACCGACTGGGTTACATCTATAACTCTGTGCAATTTCTTGTGGTCTTGGTCAGAGTTGCTCTCAAACCAGGCTGTGATTCAACTTGACGACGACAATGATGATGATGATGATGATGATGATGATGATGATGATGATGATGATACTTTATTGCCATTTCTATCTAGCTAGGTGTAGTGAAATGATTTTCATTTGCATACAAAGTACATAAAAGAGACGCCACAAAGGCACCGGCAAAGTTATAAAAAGTACTCATCCTTTCTTCGTCCCCCTCACCGGGTCCCCTTAGTTCACAGCAGCCCTCCCCCCCCGCACCAGTTCCCCCTTTGGTCTCGGCAACACGGCCCGTCCACCTCAACCGGACCTCGAGACTCCGACCTTAGCTCGACGTCATCCTAGACCCGACCTCAAGACTCCGACCGGACCTCTTCCTCAGCCTGACCTTGACCAATTTCCTCAGGAAGTAAAGGTGTCACTGTGCCTTCTTGGCTGTCGTTTCAGTGTGGTCGGTCCACGACAAATTGTTAATATTAATACCAAGGAACTTAAAGATCCCAACCATTTTCACTCCGCGCCATTTGTGTTGATTGGGGTATGTACTCCACTATGCTTCCTGAAATCAAAAACAAGATCCTTCACCTTGCTGACATTAGGGAGAGGTTATTGACCTGACACCATGTCATTAACCTCTTTATCTCCTTTTTGTACTCTGTCTCATCATTGTGCATGATTTGGCCCAACACGGTGGTGTATTCTGCAAACTTGCAGTTGGAAATAGACCTGAATTTGGCCATACAGTCATAAATGTACAGGGTGTACAGTAGTGGACTGACAACGCATCCTTGCAGAACACCTGTATTGAGAGTTATTATGCAGGTGGTGTTATCACCTATCCTCACTGTTTGTGGTGTGTGGGTCAGAAAGTCGAGGAACATGTGGCAGAAGGGGGAGATGATTTCTAGATCCAGGAGTTTTAAGATGACTTTGGATGGGATTATCATGTTGAAAGCAGAACCATAGTCGATAAATATGGGTGTAAAGTAGGAGTCGTTCTCTACGTGTTTCGGAGATGAGTTTAATGCCAAGGAGACGGTATCTGCCATGGACCTGTTGTAATAGTAAGCAAATTGCAATGGATCAAGGCTGGCTGGGAGGCTGGAATTAATGTGCGCCATCACAAATCTTTCAAAGCACTTCATGATGATTGATGGCAGAGCCATTGGATAGTAGTCATTAAGGCATGTTACATAGACAAATGTGCAGTAATTCATTTTGGGAAGTTAAACTAGGGAAGGACGTACACAGTGAATGTCAGGGGCATGGGGTGAGTTGTGCACAGAGAGACCTTGGGGTACAAGTATATAGTTCCCAAAAGGTGGTAATGAAAGGTTACTCATTTCAAGCTGAAAGATGAATAGGAGAGGAATGGCCTGATCATTGCAGGCGACCAACCCTCTACAGTGCAATGCCTCATCTGATTGGAGGCAATGATACTCCTGCCAGAGGACCACCAAGTGGCAAACCATCTCTTGAACAGTCAACATGAAATGTGTCAACTGTGCACATCAACATGTCTATATAGTTATATTGTTAAATAAATGGTAACAAGAGTGTCAACTGTTGATCAATCAAAGAGAGGTAACATTCAGATTAAAACATTGTCAGTGAGCTTACATGGCATCATATAAATAGCAGTTACTCTTGAGCCTACCCATTAAGTGCAGAATGGTTCCATTTATCGGGATCAGGTACTGCACTCAAGAGGTTCCCCCTTCCTCATGGGAGGCCTCTCTTCCATTCTTGTAAGGGTAAAAAGACCCCAATGGGACTAATCTTCAGGCCCTCAAACAGTAGCCTGGACAAGTTGAATCAAGAGTTAAAATTGGCAAGTAGCAAAAGTAATGCTGTGGTTGTTATGGGAGATTTCAACATGCGGGGAGACTGGGAAAATCAGGTTGGTACTGGACCCCAAGAAAGGGACTTTGTAGAGTGCCTTCCTGATGGATTCTTAGAACAGCTTGTACCGGATTTGATAAAGGACCTCGAGGTTAATGAGCCATTAGGAGCAGTGACCATAACATGGTCATGTTTAATCTACAATTGGAGAGGGAGAAGAGTAGATCGGAGGCGTCAGTGTTGCAGTTGAATAAAGGGGACTATGGGGCCATGAGTGAGGAGCTGGCCAAAGTTGACTGGAAAGATATACTAGCAGGGATGACAGTGGAACAAAAATGGCAGGTGTTTCTAGGAATAATACAGAAGGTGCAGGATCAGTTCATTCCTAGGAGGAAGAAAGATTCCAAGGGGAGAAAGGGACGACCATGGCTGACAAGGGACGTCAGGGACAGGGTAAAAATTAAAGAGAAGAAGTACAACATAGCAAAGATGAGCGGGAAGCAAGAGAATTGGGTAATGTTTAAAGAACAACAGAAGATAACCAAAAAGACAACACGGGGAGAAAAGATGAGGTACGAAGGTAAGCTAGCCAAGAATATAAAGCAGGATAGTAAAAGCTTCTTCATGTATGTGAAGAGGAAAAAATTAGTTAAGACCAAAGTTGGACCCTTGAAGATCGAAAAAGGTAAATTTATTATGGGTAACAAGGAAATGGCAGATGAGTTGAACAGGTACTTTGGAACTGTCTTCACATAGGAGGACGCAAACAATCTTCCTAATATAGTAGTGGCCAATGATCTGGGGTGACGGAGGAACTGAAAGAAATCCACATTAGGCAGGAAATGGTGTTGGATAGACTGGTGGGACTGAAGGCTGGTAAATCCCCAGGGCCTGATGGTCTGCATCCCAGGGTACTTAAGGAAGTGGCTCTAGAAATCGTGGATGCATTGGTGATCATTTTCCAATGTTCTATAGACTCAGGATCAGTTCCTGTGGATTGGAAGGTAGCTAATGTTATCCCACTTTTTAAGAAAGGCGGGAGAGAGAAAACAGGGAATTATAGACCAGTTAGCCTGACATCGGTGGTGGGGAAGTTGCTGGAGTCAATTATAAAAGATGAGATAGCCGAACATTTGGATAGCAGTAACAGGATCAGTCCGAGTCAGCATGGATTTACGAAGGGGGAAATCATGCTTGACTAATCTTCTGGAATTTTTTAAAGATGTAACTAGGAAAATGGACAAGGGATAGCCTGTGGATGTAGTGTACCTGGACTTTGAGAAAGCATTTGATAAGGTCCCACATAGGAGATTAGTGGGCAAAATTAGGGCACATGGTATTAGGGGTAGAGTGCTGACATGGATAGAGAAGTGGTTGGCAGACAGGAAACAAAGAGTAGGGATTAACGGGTGCCTTTCAGAATGGCAGGCAGTGACTAGTGGGGTACCGCAAGGTTCGGTGCTGGGACCGCAGCTATTTACAATATACATCAATGACTTGGATGAAGGGATTCAAAGTAACATTAGCAAATTTCAGATGGCACAAAGCTGCGTGGCAGTGTGAACTGTGAGGAGGATGCTATGAGAATGCAGGGTGACTTGGACAGATTGGGGGAGTGGGCAGATGCATGGCGGATGAAGTTTAATGCGGATAAATGTGAGGTTATCCACTTTTTGTAGCAAAAACAGATTACTATTGATAGAATTGATAGAATTTATTGCCACACAACCAGGGTCGGTGGAATTTTGGGTTGTCAGCAGCGGTACAATAATAAAGAACACACAACCACAATAAAAATATAACACAAACATCCACCACAGCATTCATCACTGTGGTGGAAGGCACAGAGCTTGGCCAGACCTCCTCCATTTTCCACCGTGATCGGGACCTCCACCCTCCACAGCCGTTGCTGCGGGCGTCCAGATGGTAAGGGACAAAGTCAAAGGCAAGGTAAGTCCAGGATCGGCTCTTCCCCCCCGGAGACCGCGGCTTCAGGCTGGTGTAGGCCGCAGGCCGGCGGTCGAAGATTTAAGGTTCCCGCCGCACCGCGCCGCAGCCAGAAGCACCGCAGACCGCAGGGCCGGTGGTCGAGGCTCCCCTCCAGGGGTGATGGTAAGTCCATGTCGGACCCGCGGTAGATGTTGGCTGCGGGCCGCAGTGATGGCTTTTTCTTCCCCCGGGTCCCCCACGAGGCCAGTGAAACGGAGCGCTCCCCTCCAGAGAGCCCCAGCGAGGGCTCACCCGCTCCACGCCGAGAGTCCACGCTGCGCCCGACGCTGAAGCCCCGGGCGCGTCTCCGGAAAATGCCGCGCCGATCCTTGCTGTTAAGCCATGGGGGAGGCGACCTGGAAAAAGTCGCCTCTCCGTGGAGGAGGCGGCCGAAACGGTTTCCCCCTTACCCCCCCCCCCCCCACACAAAACACAAACATGAAACATCAAAAACATACTTTAAAACATACTAAAAAAATTTAAAAAGTTGAAAAAACTAACGCGCTGCTGACAGGCTGCTGCCAGATACCATACCTACCAGATGGTATCAAGTTTGGAAAAGGGGAAAGTACAACGGGATCTGGGGGTCCTTTTCAGTCTATGAAAGTAAGCATGCAGGTACAGCAGGCAGTGAAGAAAGCGAATGGCATGTTGGCCTTTACGACAAGAGGAGCAAAGTGGTCCTTCTGCAGTTGTACAGAGCCCTAGTGAGACCACACCTGGAGTATTGTGTGCAGTTTTGGTCCCCTAATTTGAGGAAGGACATTCTTGCTATTGAGGGAGTGCAGCGTAGATTTACAAGGTTAATTCCCGGGATGGCGGGACTGTCATATGCTGAGAGAATGGAGCAGCTGGGCTTGTACACTCTGGAGTTTAGAAGGATGAGAGGGTATCTCATTGAAACGTATATGAGATTGTTAAGGGTTTGGACATGCTAGAGGCAGGAAACATGTTCCCGATGTTGGGGGAGTCCAGAGCCAGGGGCCACAGTTTAAGACTAAGTAGTAAGCCATTTAGAACAGAGACGAGGAAACACTTTTTCTCACAGAGTGGTGAGTCTGTGGAATTCTCTGCCGCAGAGGGCGGTGGAGGCGGGTTCTCTGGATGCTTTCAAGAGAGAGCTAGATAGGGCTCTTAAAAATAGCGGAGTCAGGGGATATGGGGAGAAGGCAGGAACGGGGTACTGATTGGGGATGATCAGCCATGATCACATTGAATGGTGGTGCTGGCTCGAAGGGCCAAATGGCCTACTCCTGCACCTATTGTCTATTGTCTATTGTCTATCCTTTTGAAAGCTTGACTATTGCAGCAAGTGGAGGGGATACAATTACTAAAGTGGGGTCAGGATTTCAAATGCTGTTTGGGGTGGGGGGTTGGAGTTTGAATGAGTATTTGTGCATGTGCATCCTTGTCCAAGGAACTGCTAGCATGAATGAGCATCCTGTTGGTCAAGAGCTTAATTTGAAATATCATCTGAAGTCATGAAATTTCTTGCATAATTGCACTGTATTATTTTGCACGTCGCTCCAAATGAACATTCGCCTCAAACATGTTAGTTAAGCATACCAAAAAGGGCAATATTCATTGGTTTGAATGTCCAGAACATGCTGCCTTGTATTTAATCATATCAATATTTAGACATTAATTAAACATAGGGATCATTTGGAAAATTATAACAAATGAAATTGGAATTGTGAGGTCATGAAGACAGCATGTTTACTGAAATCTTTCCTTTTTATTCCCATAGGTTCATTGAGCAACTTTATGATTAGTAGCTCGTATTAGAGCTTTGTGAAGAGTCAGTGCCTTGCTGCTTCCATATAACCATATAACAATTACAGCACGGAAACAGGCCATCTCGACCCTTCTAGTCCGTGCCGAACACATATTCTCCCCTAGTCCCATATACCTGCGCTCAGACCATAACCCTCCATTCCTTTCCCGTCCATATAACTATCCAATTTATTTTTAAATGATAAAAACGAACTTGCCTCCACCACCTTCACTGGAAGCTCATTCCACACAGCCACCACTCTCTGAGTAAAGAAGTTCCCCCTCATGTTACCCCTAAACTTCTGTCCCTTAACTTCTGCTTCCTTTTCCATTTTTTATGTGATAATTGGCTAAACAGGTGGCATACTTTGTTGAGTGCCTCCTATGAAACTCCCTTATCAATAAGTTCACCCCAAAAAAATCAAATTGACAGCTGTTTTCATTAAGCAATTTATTAGTGACATATAAAATTGCAGCTATTAGTATTCATTTCAGCAACCAAATGCTCAGAACACTTAGGAAGTCTTGCAGGATTTGGTCAATATATCATCTCTAAATCAATCATAGTTTCATGTACGAGGCAGTATCGTTAGTTTTTTCTTGCTCATTTTACACCAGGATTTGCTTCAGTTAATGGAATGTTTTTTGAAACATTCAATAAAGGCAAAACACATAATTGGAATGTTGCTGTTTATTTAATATGGAATCAGAAAATGTTGACATCACTGGCAAAAATCTGTGCTTTTGATCCATCACTCATGACCTCTAAATCAAGAAGGCAGTTAAGAGTCAAATACATTGGTGGATTTGGAGACCAGACTAGGTTAAGACAGCAAAATAATTTCCCTTCAGGACCAGGGAATTCTATGAAAATACAGTAGTTTGATAGTCGCTATGGTTGATAGTCATTTCTTTGTTCTAGATAATGAGATTAATTTAAATATCCCGGCAACTATGATAGGATTCTGACTCCATGTTTACTACTTTATAGTAGGGATTGTCTTGTGCTGTATCCAACCCACTAGTTGTAGCCATTGCCAGTGGCCACACTTCCCTAGACACTTGGCAGGCTCGTCGCATTTACCCCGTGCACTCTGGTATCAGATGGTTGAGTTTCAGCAGCGACTGGAATATCTTAACAGACTGCAAAGGCACCAGCACTGGAATATTTTAACAGCATTTGACAGCAGGCAAAACTGGAGTGGAGCATGAACCATTAAAAATAGTTTAAAGGTTCTGTAAAGGATTTAGAACAGGTTGAATTTAAAACATTAATCTAGAGTGAAAATGTTTTTAAGAAACTTACCATTCCCTATACAAAAGTCTTTGACCTGAAATGTTAACTCTTTCTCTATCTGTAGATGCTGAGTTTTTCCTGCATCGATATATTCTGCTCTCACTCCTTTTACTATTCCTTCTTGAAGAATACAAAGGCTGCATTGTAAGGTCAATGGAGCCATCCACAGCATGAACAGTGCCACCTAATTCATACCTTACACTATCTCTCAAAATACCTCTCACATTTCTTCAGACTTTTATATCACTTTAACAGACGTCAACGTTTACGCTCAATGCCCCAACGGATGAAGGCAAGTATGTCGTATGCCTATCTATTTGTGATGCCAATTTCTGAAAGCTATGGACTTGCACTACAAGATCATAGAACATAAAAGTTGGGGCTTTTTGTTGCAACGTTATGAAACTGTTTAGGCTGTAATTGGAATATGTTATGCAATTCTGGTCAACACACAATCGGAAGTATGTGGACATTTGTTGAGTACAAGGCCATTTATTGAGTGGGGGTCTTTAGTTATGGCAAGAGATTGGATAGGCTGTTATATTTTCCCTGGAGCAAAGGCTGAGGGGTGAATTGATATAGGACTATGAGAGGCATAGATAGGGTAGAGAGTAAAAATATTTTTACCATGGCAGGGAATTTTTTTAAATTAATCATTCAACTCTTTGTTTGGAGTTAAAGGCCATAGAATCTTGCAACAGAGAAACAAGCCCTTTGCCCTCTGTGACCATATTGTAACAACCACATTTTTCAGTACTCAGAACTTAACCTTTTGCATACCATAGTGTTTCAAATGCTCATCAAATACAGAAAAAATCTTAATATCTGGTCCAGTTATTTAACCTTTGAGTTATGGCTTTCTGATGATGTTTCCTGCCCTCCCTGAACATCAGCAGGTTAGAATTTAAACTTTTACCTTAATTGTATTCCCCATTTGGTAATAGACACCTCTGCTAAGGGTAAAAGCTTCTCTTTACCCACTCCATCTATGCCCCTCATAATCTATGCATCCATCTGGGCCTCTTCCAGTAATCTCTGCTGCCAAATGTTCTTCGTAAATATGCCGATTTCAAGAGTCTTCAATCTCACTGTTTTTTAACCATGGCACAATCTGCAAAGTAACAGAAATTCATATCTGGTATCCATATAAAAGTGCCAAAAGAAAATACAGATAAACAGGACATTAAGTCCTTACTTCACAATATATTCCACACTTACAAATAAGGTTTTGCATATTGGGGTATAAGCAAGCGTGCATTTGGCCCAATCCCTCTAAAGCTGTCCTATCCATGTATCTGTCCAAATAGTTTTTAAACATTGTGATAATACCTGCCTCAACTACCTCCTCTGGCAAATCGTTCCATATACTTACCGCCCTTTGTGTAAAAAGGTTGCCCCTCAGGTTCCTATTAAATATTTCCACCCTCACCTTGAACCTATGTCCTCTGGTTCTTGATTCTCCTACTCTGGGTAAAAGACTGTGCATCTACCCAATCTATTCCTCCCATGATTTTGTACACCTCTATAAGATCTCCCCTCATACTCCTGCACTCCAAGGAATAAAGTCCTAGCCTGTTCTACCTCTCCCTATCGCTCAGGCCCTCAAGTGCTCAAATGAGGTCGGTGCCAGCAGCATGTCTGTTTTTTCTACTTTTTTTTTAATGTTTTTAGAGTGTTTAAATGTATGTTTTTAATGTTTCTTTGTGTGTTTTGTGTGGGGGGTGGGTATGGGGGGGTAAGGGGGAAACCGCTTTGATCGCCTCCTCCATGGAGAGGCGACTTATTTCCATGTCGCCTCCCACATAGCCTAACATCAAGGATCGGGCGGCCTTTCCCGGAGACGCGCCCAGAGCTTCATCCGCGGGCGCAGCGTGGACTCTCGTTGAGGAGTGAGCGAGCCCTCGCCAGGGCTCGCCGGAGGGGAGCGCTCCGTTCGCTGGCCCGCGGCAGCCTGAAGCCGCGGCCTGCAGAGCACCAGCTGGCGCGGCGTCCGGAGCCGGGGATCACTTGTTGGGGACCCGGGGCTAGAAGAGCTCCAACTGCCGGCCCACGGCCTACTTCTACCGTGGGCGCGGCAACGACTTACCATCAGGAGCGGGGTCCCTCACCGGGGATCCCTGGAGGGGAGCTTCGACCGCTGGCCCTGCGGTCTGTGGTGCTTCTGGTTGCGGTGCGGCGGGAACTTTAAATCTTTGACCGACGGCCTGCAGCCTACACGAACCTGAAGCCGTGGTCTCTGGTAGGGAAGGGCCGATTCTGGACTAACATGGGCTTTTGCCTTGTCTACTCATCTGGGCGCCCGCGGCGACGGCTGCGGAAGGTTGAGGTCCCGACCACGAGGGAAAATGGAGGAGGACTGGCCAATTTTTGTGCCTTCCACCAAAGTGATGATGTTTGTGTTAAATGTTATTTGTGTTTTTGTGTGTTCTTTTTCATTGTACCGCTGGTGGCAAATTCATTTCACTTGCACTTTATGTGCACGTGACAAATAAAACTGATTGATTGATTGATTGATTGATTGATTGATTGAACAGCCTCATAAATCTTCCCTGCACCCTTTGCAGCTTGGCAACATCTTTCCCATACTTTAATGTGGCCTCACCAACATCTTATACAACTGCAACATGACTTCCCAACTTTAAGGCGGAGATAGATAGATTCTTGATTAGAACGGGTGTTGACTTATTGACCAACTTAATACTCAATACTATATACTCAATACTCTGACTGAAGAATGGAAATAGAAATGTTGTAAATTAGAATTCAGATAATTTTGGACATCAGAACATTTTGATTCAGAGCACAGGTTCTTCATAGGTTATAAATGCCAATTTATATACAGCCCAGAAATACAAAAGAGAACTGGGATGGATTTGCTGGCTAAATGTGTACGAAGGAACTGCAGAGGCTGGTTTATATGAAAGAAAGACACAAAATGCTGGAGCAACTCAGCGGGTCAGGCAGCATCTCTGGCGAAAAAAAATAGGCGATGTTTCCGGTTGGAACCTTTATTCAGAAGAAGGGTACCAACCCGAAACATCACCTATTTGTTTTCTCCAGAGATGTTGCCTGAGCCAGTGAATTACTCCAGCATTTTGTGTCTATCTTTGGATTTGCTGGCTGTTGTGGGGTGCAAGGTTCTTCTGCCATTTGGGAACTCGTTTTATGCCGCAACATCTGATAGTTTGAGTTAATACCCTGGTTTAACTACACATTGCCCTGCGTAGATTGGCCCTGTGCCTTTATAAAATATATTGCCAGACGTTCAGCACATTTCCAACTTGCAAACCCTTTGGGTTTCAAAGAATTCTCAGGAATGGAACTCTAGGCAGGAGCTGTGGTGAATATCATCCATAAAGTCATAGAGTCATACAGTATGGAAACAGGCCCAATTTTCCCATGTTGACCAAGATGCTCCATCTACATTGGTTCCAACTGCCGGTTCTAAACCTTTCCTATCCATGTATCTATCCAAATATATTTTAAATGTTGCTACAGTACCTGCCTCAGCTACCTCTTGTGGCAGCTCATTCCATACACTAGGTGAAACGTTTGCCCCTCAGGTTTCTATTAAATCTTTCCCCTCATGCCTTAAACCTATGTCCTCGGATTATTGTTTCCCCTCCTCTGGGTAAAAGATTCTGTGCATCTACACTATCTATCCCCTCGTGATTGTATACACCTTTATAAGATCACCCTTCATCCTCCTGCACTCTAAGGAATAAAGTTGTAGCCTGCCCAGTCTCTCCCTGTAGCTCAGTCCTTCATCCTGGCAGTCCTAGCCCGCTCAAGCTCACCCTACAGCTCAGGCCTTCATTTCCCACAACATGTGACACCACTTCCAATGGAATATGCAACCGCACACCTAGATCCCTCTGCTCTACAACACTCCACCGAGCCCTGCCATGCACTGTATAGATCCTGCCCTGATTAGGCGTCTAAAATTGCAACACCTTGCACCTCTCCATTAAACTCCATCAACCATTCCTCAGCCCACCTGCCCAACCAATCAAAATTCTGCTGTAAGTTTTGGCAACTATCTTTACTATCTCCAACATCATTCACTTTAGTGACATCTGCAATCTTACTAATTATGCCTTGTACATTCTCATCTAAATCATTGATATAGATAACAGACAGCAATGTGCTCAGACACGGACCTCAGTCCTAAAAATAACTTTCTATCATCACCCTCTGCTTCCAACCATGAAACCAATGTCCTATCCATTTTGGAGCTGCCTCATGATTTCGCCTTATAGGAGGTGATGATATTCAAGCCCCGCCGCAGTTGCCGAACATCCGTCATCCTCCAGCTTAGAGCAGGTCCTTTTTGGCCTTTTTGATACTTACCAAGGTCGTATCTGGACTTCTTATAGACCTCTGCATCGCTAGACCTGAATGCCCGGGATCTGGTCTTCAGAAGAATGTGAATCTCACGATTCATCCAAGGTTTCTGGTTAGGAAACACTCGGAAGGTTTTTGTTGGGACGCAGTCCTCCACACATTTCCTTATGAAGTCTGTAATGACTGTGGCAAATTCATTCAGGTCTGTTGCCGAGTCCTTGAACATTGCCCAGTCTATAGACTCCAAGCAGTCCTGGAGTTGTTCTTGTGTTCAGGCCTGAACAGGAGGGGAGACAGCAGCTCCCATCACATGCACCCAGGACCTCCACAGCTCAGCACTGAACATCCCAACACCAGTACAAATCGGCTGCCCCTTCACGCCGAGTCGAGGCACCTTCACTTCTGCAGAAGCACCAGCAGACAACAGAGGTTCATCGTAGCTCCCCAGCACAGTAAAACGTGCAGTACCAGCAGAGGACAGGAGCTCACAGCACTCTGGTATGGCGGTGCCTATCGGCAGCGGCCTGACTACAGTCCGTCTGTCTTTTTTTTACATTTTTGGCTTGTTAAATGGATATCTTGACCCTAGTTTTTATTACTTTTCTTTAGCTGTGTGGGGGGTGGGGGGGGGGGGGGGGGGGGGACGGGGACCGTTAGTCTCTTCCCCGTCGGGGACCGACCTTTTCCCTGTCGGGTCTCAGGTGTCATTGGGCCTAACATCGTGGAGCCGGTGGCAGCCTCCTGCCGGGACCAACCTGAGGGCTCCAGTCGCGGAGCCTGTGGACTCTGCATCGCGGAGCTGGCCGGCTTCAGAACGGGAAGAGCTGTGGTGGTGCGCGGCTGTGACCCGACTCCGGAGCTTCGGGAGCTCCGGCCAGAGGCCCGGTAGACAGGAACAATCGGAGCTCGCAGGTCCCTGGTGGGAGACCGCTTTTCGGAGCTCCTGCAACGGCAACTTCTCCCGCTGGAATCGCGGGGTTTAAAGGACACGGAGCCGGGCCTAACATCGCCCGGCGTGGCTTAAACAGCCACAGGATTTACCATCGCCCGCCGGGGGCTTTAACATCGGGAGCCTCAGTTCGCCTCGACGCTGCTGTTGGATTGCTGAACCGCGGGAGAAGAACAAAGGGAAGAGATAAGACTTTGCCTTCCATCACAGTGAGGAGATGTTAGAGATCCACTGTAATGGATGTTTATGTAAACTGTGTTCAGTGTGGGTCTTGGGATTTTTGTAATGTAAGACTGTAGAAAATGCAACTTCATTCAAACCAAGCTGTTTGAATGACAATAAAAGGTATTCTATTCTATTCCCTGCACAGCATTGCAAAGGGCAGGGAATCGTGGCATTTGCCCAACGGAGCAGAAATGCAGCCAAACAGGTCATCTATAAAGCATGGAATCATGTTAGTGTTCAGGCTTCAGCATAGCAGTGCTCTGCAAGATAGCACAGTGGGGTTTCAGTATACACTAGCCAGGACCATTGTCTGCCTCTGATAGGCAAAGAGACTTTCTTCAGGCAATGGTGTCTCATGGCTAGAACAATTATGGCTTCATACACAAAGATAAAAATGGAGTCAAGCATTATTTCTTAAAAAGCAAGAGTAGTTGACAGTTAGAATGTGGGAAAACGTATTTATGTACACATATACCCATGCCCTTATGTTCCTTCAAATTTTTATTTACATGCTTGCATCTAAGAAGCAGCCACAGAAGGTAATTATGCATTAAAACAGCCAAGTGAAAAAAGTGAGACAATCTTTATACTCCTGCAGTTCTTGTTTATGTGTAATCTCTCAATAGATCATGACAGTGAAACCCTGCTGACACTGATATCTGAATCAACAAGGGAAAGCCAAGGATCCATGAAACTGTCTTCATCAACAGGATGGCAGTGGAAAGAACCAACAGCTTCAAGTTCCTAATTCTGAAGGTCTGTCCTGTATTATCACATTAATGCAATCACAATGAAAACTGATCAGCGCCTCTACATCCTTAGAAGATTTGGTGTGTCGCCATATACACAATCAAACTTCAATAGCTTTCTGATAGAGAACATACTGACTATTGCATTGCAGCCTGGTTCTGCGACTCAAACTCACAGGAGTGAAGGAGGCTGCAGAAAGTGGTATCATTGCCAGGTCCACCACAGGTATTGACTTCCCCACCATCAAGGGGATATACAGTATATCCTGCTTCAAAATGGTAGCTGATATGGAAAAACTCACACCTGCCCATGCTCCAATCTTGTTACCACCATTGGGCAGAAAGCACAGCGGCCCAAGAACTGTGACGTCCAGGTTCAAGAACAGCTTCTTCCGAGCAACCTTGAACCCTTGCACAACGCTAAATACCTCAGGCACTACAGGAAGCGCTGCTTCGAGAATGCAACTGGCATCATCAAATACCTACGCCACCCTTGCCATGCTATCATTTCACTCCTACCATCAGGAAGAAGGTATAGGGGTCTGCAGACCATGACCACCATGTTCATGAATTCCTCCTTCCTAACAACCATCAGGCTCTTGAACATTACAAAACATTAATACTATGAACTATGTACTGTCTTTGGTTGCATTCAGGTTTCTTATAATTCACTCGGGACTTTGTGCTTTTTTGATTTAGTATTTGGATAATTAATTTATTGCTTTTTTTCTTACTATATGTTATCTGTGCGTATTGTGTTTCATGCCTTTTATGTGCTGCAAGTAAGAATTTCATTGTTCTAGTTGACGGTACATATGTCAATTAAACACTCTTGACTCTTGAAAGGGCCCGTTTCTATGCTCTGTGATTCTGTGAGAGGCCAGGTAGTATCAACAATATAATCTGACCTCAAATAACTTAAATGTCTGCTGTTTAGAGAAGTATGAACACAATCACACTGCATCTAGCCACTGTGAGTGGCAGTAAACCAGCAAAAGGAAATAATTGAATTCCAGTTGAAATAAATCAATATTTACAAATATCTGCTGCAAAGGATGAGCCAGCTACTTCCACATTTGGACTAGAGTAGCAGGCAGCTACAGCTGGTAATTCTGAAACACAATGGAATGCGGCACCAGATCCTCTATCGTGATCAATCTCCTTCCAATAGATGTACCTTTTGTGCTACAGATAAAGGTTATTCTCCAGCATGCATACCTATAATACCATTTGAGCCACTACACTGTGGCTTCACTTCAGACAACCCTGATGGACCCAAAGCTCATCCTATCTTCTCCAGAAGCACCACATCTTATCAGTCAAAACCATTTCCAGTTCACTCCACACAAACATAGTTTACCTATACACCTACCAACGATGTGATTCTGTCTATCCAAGTGTTTATACATCTTATCCTTCAGTCCTCTCCAGGAACTTGCCGACCACAGATGTTGGCTCACTGGTCTATAGTTCCCTGGCCTATTCCTTGCAGCTCTTCTTAAATAGAAGCACAATATTAGCCACCCGCCAGCCTTCTGCCACCTCACCCGTCTGTTGATAATTCATACATCTCAGCCTGGACTCCTGCAATTTTCTAGCTTACTACAGTGTCCTCGGATATATCTGATCAGACCAAGAGATTTATCTACCTTCAAACGCCTGAGGATGAACAGCACCACTTTGACTGTAATACGGACTATCCTCAAGACATCTCCATTAACTGTCCCAAGCTCCCCAGTCTTCATGCCTCCACAGTTAAAAACAGAGGAGAAATATTCTTTGAGTACGTTGCCCATCTCCTACAGCTCCTTACATAGATGACCATTTAGAATACTGACGGGGCCCATTCAAGTTACCTTCTTTCCCTTAATGGACATAAAATCTCTTTGGATTCTCCTTAATGTTATCTGCCAGAGCTATCTCCTGACCCCTTTTTGCCCTCCTGATTTCCTTCTTAACTATGCTCCTCAGATCCCTAAAGTCCTCCAGAGATACACTTGAGGAGCCAGCGGCTACAGACTTGGTGCTGCCAGAAAGCGCCTTGGCTACTCCACGGGGGAGGAAAGCCACCAGAAAGTCTGTGAGGGCCCTGGACTCAGATGAGTCGGGCCAGGAGGTGGAAATTTCCCTTCCTTATATGGGCAGCGTTATTGGCAGGCTGACCCACATGGAGAACCTAGTGGAGAGATTACTCCAGAGAGATATGCTCCAAAGGAGGGAGCTATCGGAGCCCGGGGATTACAGAGAACCCGAGGCAGCAGCACCTGTGTCAGGGCTGCAGAATATCTCCCTCTCTGATGAGGGGAGCGTACGAGGCCAGTGTTATACTGACCCAGAGTACCGAGGCATAGTTGGGCAGCATGCTTCATGGCATGAGGGGCAAACATCGGATGTACTCCCTAACAGGGGAGCCATTGGAAGAAGAGATCATTATGAGCATAAATTATCTGGCCTCCCATCAACTCCTAGACCAAACTATG
This sequence comes from Amblyraja radiata, assembly GCF_010909765.2. Classification (NCBI taxonomy): domain Eukaryota; kingdom Metazoa; phylum Chordata; class Chondrichthyes; order Rajiformes; family Rajidae; genus Amblyraja; species Amblyraja radiata. The sequence goes on along the minus strand of NC_045959.1, from coordinate 111,817,326 downwards.
GAGGAAACTACTGCAAAATATCATACTCCACTGAACTGTGCCTCACTAAGTGTCCTGGTTGTAAACCAATTTATCAGGGGACACATTGGAGGGGGCGTCAAAGCCCAAGAGGTAAAAATTCAAAAAATCCTCAGGCTACTTGCCTTAGGCATCACGGCCTTTGCCAGGTCAGTGGATGGGGCGCCCCTCTCTGATACTCACCAGGTCACGACAGTTCAATGACAACAAAGAATGGATGTTGAATCACGAAGTGGTCAATGGCATTGTCCTTCGTTATGGTGTACCGGACATTGATCTGTTTGCATCCAGGCTTAATCATCAGTTACCAATTTATGTGTCATGGGAGCCGGACCCAGGGGCAGTAGCAGTAGATGCATTCTCGCTACACTAGGGTGGGAAATGTTTGTATGTTTTTCCCCCATTCTGCCTCATTAGTCGATGTTTGGCCAAAATCAAGCAAGACTCCGCCTCTGGCATATTGGTAGTACCAGATTGGCCTACTCAGCATTGGTTCCCACTGGTTCTAGCTTTAATTACACAGCCTTTTATGGCAGTGCTCAAGAGCAGAAATCTACTGATACACCCGGTGACAAGGGAAAGCCACCCTCTTCATGACCGTATAAATTTATTGGTTTGCAGATTCTGAGGAGACCGTTCCTGGGGCTCGGGCTTTCAGAGCGTACAATAGATGTCATCACTGCAGCCTGGAGGAAAGAGCACACAGAAACAGTACATCACTCCCATAAGGAAATGGGAGATGTACTGTTTCCGCTCTAATATTTCATATAACACGGCTTCTATCACGGACGTTTTGGAGTTTCTTTCATCACTTTTCTATGATTACAAGCTCAGTTACAGTGCCATTAACAGTGCCAGGAGCGCTTTGTCAAATTATTTATGGCTGGGGTCAGGGAACCACACGGTAGGATCTCACCCTTTAATAACAAAGTTTATGAAGGGCATTTTTAACTCCACTCCCCCCAGGCCCAGGTATTCACATATATGGGATGTGAGCGTGGTTCTCACGCTGCTCCGTCAGTGGGCACCAGCTTCATCTCTGTCTCTGCACCATCTTACACTCAAAGAAGTTATGCTCATGGCACTGGCCTCAGCACAACGGGTCCAGACATTACATAAACTCAGACTGGACAGTATGGGTACATCTTGTAATAGCATCACCTATTTTGTTCATGACCTCATTAAACAGAGCAGGCCAGGGATACTGGGGCTCAAATTGAGTTTTATGGCATATCCCTCAGATCCACGATTATGTGTAGTGTCACACATACTTCAATACATAAAGGTCACAAAGAGCCTGAGAGGCTCGGAACTCTCCTTCTTTGTTAGTCATACCAAACCTCATAAAAAGGTTTCGGTGCAGACCATCTCTAGATGGATTAAACAGGTTCTGTCATGTGCAGGAGTGGACACTGACACTTTTAAACCTCATTCCACCAGGGCTGCATCGACATCAGCAGCAAGGGATATGGACGTCCCTCTCGACCACATTCTAGCAGCTGCGGGATGGTCGAATGAGCGGACGTAATAAAGATTTTATAACAAGCCTATTGCCAGACCGGGGATTTTTGCTGATTCTGTTTTAAGTTCTGTTTCACTGTTTCCCCCTGGGTGAGAGGGGTCTCCGTTAATTTATTTTTGTTATTAAAGCATCAGTATTGTTTAACCATGTCATGTTTGAATGCATTAATTTTTCTCATTCGTCCTGGTCAATTGATGCAGTTGTGACGCGTGGACTCGTTCCTCGGCATTAAATTACAGAGCTTCAAAATCTTCACGTAGTCACTCACCATATAATAACATATAACCATATAACAATTACAGCACGGAAACAGGCCATCTCGGCCCTTCTAGTCTGTGCCGAACACGTATTCTCCCCTAGTCCCATCTACCTGCATTCAGACCATAACCCTCCATTCCTTTCCCGTCCATAAAACTATCCAATTTATTTTTAAATTATAAAATCGAACCTGCCTCCACCACCTTCACTGGAAGCTCATTCTACACAGCTACCACTCTCTGAGTAAAGATGTTCCCCCTCATGTTACCCCTAAACTTCTGTCCCTTAATTCTCAAGTCATGTCCTCTTGTTTGAATCTTCCCTACTCTCAGTGGGAAAAACTTATCCACGTCAACTCTGTCTAACTCACGTGGCTCCGAAGTAAAATAGTAAGATTAAACGAGAACTTACCAGTTTGAAGTTTGATCTTTATTTCATGAGGAGTTACGATGAGTGATTACGTGCCCTCCGCTCCCGAGCCTCGTAACATAAAGATCTTTCTGTAAGTTCTAGTCAACTCTAATCTTACTATTTTAGTTCAACAACTCTTCTCTGTGATTTCACACCGCTGCTTTGAAGATGAACGTGCATGCGTGCCAATGACGGCCTTCTTCCCGTAATCGCACATCGTAACTCCTCATAAAATAAAGATCAAACTTCAAACTGGTAAGTTCTCGTTTAATCTTACTATTTTATGTCGATGCCCAATCACAATGTTGGTCATAGAAACATAGAACATAGATGCAGGAGTAGGCCATTCAGCCCTTCGAGCCTGCACCACCATTCAATATGATCATCCAAAATCAGTGCCCTGTTACTGCTTGCTCCCCATATCCCTTGATTCCGTTAGCACTGAGAACTATATCTCACTCTCTCATGAAAACATCCAGTGAATTGTCCCCCACTGCCTTCTGTGGCAGCGAATTCCACAGATTCACAACTCTCTGGGTGAAAACTCTAGGTTCTTCCTCAACACTATTTTATTTTTAGAACATGGAAGATTACAGCACAGGAACAGGCCCTTAAGCCCACAAGATATCATGCCTAGTTAAACTAATCGCATCTGCCTGCACATGATCCATATTCACCCATTCCTGGCTTATCCATATGTTTATCTGATAGTGTCTTTCAATGCCACTATCGTACCTGTATCTGCTTCCACCACCCACTACTCTTCATGAATAAGCTTTCCTCCCTGTCCTTAAAGCTATGCCCATTATTCTTTGACATTTCTACTCTGGGAATAAGGTTCTAATTGCCATCCCCATCTTTGCCTCCCATAATTTTATACAATTAGATCTTATACGATCAGGTCCCCTCTCAACTTTCAACACTCCAAAGCAAACAATCCAAGTTTTTCCAACCTCTCCCTATACATAGGATAGACACAAAAAGCTCGAGTAACTCAGCAGGTCCGACAGCATCTCTGGAGAAAAGGAATAGATGATGTTTTGGGTCGAGACCATGCTTCAGACTGAGAGTCAGGAGAAAGGGAAACGAGAGATATAGACGGTGATGTAGAGAGATAGAACAAATTAATGAAAGATAAGCAAAAAAGTAACGATCATAAAGGAGACAGGCCATTATTAACTGTGCTACCATCAATATGAATATTGATTTCTCTAACTTCAAGTATACTTTGCATTCCCTCTCTCTCCATCCCTCCCCCACCCAGCTTCAAAGTCGTCTTGTTGAGCATCATTGTCTTTACTCATTCTCACCTAGGCCACAAGTGGCAATGGCCTGTTTCCTTTATCATCACTACTTTTTTGCCTATCTGTCATTCATTTGTTCTATATCTCTCTGCGTCACCGTCTATATCTCTCGTTTCCCTGAATCTCAGTCTGAAGATTGGAAAATAGCAAATGTAACTCCTTTATTCAAAAACGAATTGGCTCAGAACTACAGGTTAGACACCTTAGCACATCTCATTGGAATAATATTAGAAAAAAATAATTACATATTACAGGACTCCATGGTATTCATCCATTGTGCACAACCTTGAGCTTCATGCCATTAAATATACTCAGTTATTGTTATATAAAAGATAGATTATTAAGATTGATATCTTGGATTTCAAAGACTTCAAAGTGCAGTTGAATGGATATTGTTTGTCTTGGGGGCCTGATATCAGTGTAGGCTATAATTTCACAGCTAGGACCATGTTCGGGAGCTGGTACCAAGGAAATGGGGGTAGGGTAGAGAGCACTAAAGAAGGGAGGAATGGCCAAGTGAGGCAACTCTTGCCTTCTTCAGTATGTACCATTCATCTGACACACCGACCACACTAGTCAGGTGCTATCATTTGGAGCAGGAAGGTAGGTAGGCACGAATTCTCATTACTTGGGAGAATGAACAAATAGCGACACCAGACCCACACTCACCATAAAATTGGTTGTTGACAGGAGCAGTGGTGATGCTTGTCTCACAGACAGCCCTCCACTTAACCAATTTGTGTTCAGAACGATAGCTTGTGGAACTGCTGGAACTGCATACACCTCTTGTTACACACACTTCAGTATATTCTGCTGATCTAAAGAGACAGCAAGTGCGAAAAATCAATATTCCCCTCAGTCATAGTCATACAGACATTCAGCCCAATTTGCCCACACCAACCAACGTGTCCCACTTGCCCACACCGACAGCTACACTAGTCCCACCTGCCTGCATTTTGCCCATATTCCTCTAAATCTGTCTTATCCATGTACATCTATATGTTTCTTAAACGTTGTTATCGTACCGCTTCCAGCAGCGTATTCCATACACCCACCACCCTTTGCGTGAAAAAAGTTACTGCTCAGTTTCCTTTTAAATCTTTCCTCATTCACCTTAAACCTATGTCCTCTGGTTTTCAATTACCCTTCTCTGGGCAAGTGACTCTGTCCGTCTACCTGATCTATTAATCTCATAATTTTGTACACTCTCATGATTTTGTTCACATTGTATACTTTTGTATATTCAGACCTTGAATCATCAAAGTTTCTGATATTAGGACACTCTCCATATTATCAAGTCTGTTCATCCTGAATGTTTTCTTGTGTGTGGGGGTGACTCAGTCTTTTCACACATCCAATTCTGGGTACCAAGCTAGGGAAAGGATGTTTGTTTGAGAAGTCTTGCCAACGAGGATTGATTAGCATAGTAACAGTAATGGGGAAGTTAAATTACATGGAAGGACTAAAAATCTCATGTTGGTCTGCCTCAAGCAGAGAGGGCTGAGATGTGATCCAATCAGGTTTTGAAAGACATGAAGAATTGAGACAAAGTGGATTTTAAATAAATTGTGTTGATTGATTGTGATGTAGAGAGTCAATGAACACAGATGCAAGGTGATGAGTCATCACAGTAAACGTGGCATGAAGAAAAAAATAGACCTGAAATTCATTGCATGAAAGAGCGAAGAATGCAAAATTCCATTAGGGGAGTGCTGTACGATTGGCAGCCCCGCCAACAGTCTGTTTGTTTTTTTGTCTTTTTTTTTATTTTTAGTGTGTGTTATAAGTTTGTGTAAATGTTCTCCAGTTATTATATAACCAGTGTATCCAGTTATTATATAACTTATTCATAAACTTATTCATTCATTCGTTTGTTTTATGTGGGGGGAGGGGGAGGGTGTAGGGGGAAACCTTTTTTTTACCTTTTCAGTTTCTTGCCCTACCGGAGATGCGATTAATTTTCGGATCGCATTCTCCAGTCGCTCTGTGGCGTACCATCGATGGAGTTGATGGCTTCCTCGGACTGACCTTGGGCCCCACCATGGGACGTGGTCCTTTGCCTGGGATCACCCCAACCACGGCCTGCGGTCTTTACATCGGGAGCTCGCAGTCTCGGGAGAGGCCGTGGATGTCGGAAGCTCCAATGTTGCGGAAGGTTCGACCACGCCGACGCGGGGTTTTATCATCCAGCATGGGGGAGCTGACATCCCCCCGATGCAGGAGGAGATCGCCTCAATGCGGAGGGCCCACCGCCGGCTACGGGAGTCAAGATCATCCCGTCAACGGAGGATTCGAGGCCCCCGACCGCAGGAGAGAAAGGGAAGAGTTTGAACTTTTTTTCACCTTCCATCACAGAGAGGAATGTGGAGGAGTCTCTGTGATGGATGTTTATGTTAAAATGTGTTTTGTGTGTTCCGTTGCTTTTTATTTGTATGACTGACTTGGCAAATGAAATTCCTCATGTTGCAAAACATACTTGGCTAATAAAGTATTATTGTGATTGTGTGATTGTGATTGTGATTAAGCATTTGAAGGAGCTACAGAACATGAAGTCTGGTTCTGGGCCAACTGTGTTGCTCTTACAAGATGTCAACATGCCTCAATGGACAGAATGGCCTTCTTCTGTGATGTTGTGATCATTTCAAAAGATGCATCCAAGTTGCATGAAATGTACAGAATCACCAGAGCAACATAAAACAACAGTTTGGGTTTTGATGACATATCATCTTAGATACCAGCTGTCTGGTACAAAATGTCAGAATAGCTTAGAAGTATGTTAGCACATCTGATTTTTTTCTTAATCACTGTGAATTGCTTTCCATGTTAAAGCTGCTAAATATTGTAAGGTGTTATTTACTAAAGTTACACGCATCATCGCCAAATTTCCAAGTAGCCATTAGCTATAAATCTGCTCAATATATTTTGATATTAGTAGAGATAAACTTTAACTTTGGTTTAGAAAGATTTTTCAGTGCATCCAGCGTACCCATGTCCACTATCAGAAGTGCATCAGCAAGTGCCCAGTGCAGTAGAACTGCTGTCACACCTCAAGGACCCTGGATTCGATTCTGAGCTCAGGTGCTGTCTAAGTGGAGTTTGCACAATTTCCTGTGACCACTGTGCTTTCAGCTTCCTCCACCATGTCCCAAAGACAGCACCCTGAATGTCTTTTGCTTATATTCTCAGCAGGGACGGCGGCACGGTTGTTTTTTCGGTAGAGTTGCAGTGATGTTGTTAGTGTGTGAGGATCGATGGTCAGCGCAAACTCAATGGGTGAAGGACCTGTTTCCACTCTGTATCTCCAAACGAAACTAAACTAAAGGGATATTACATGTGTAATCCAGGCTGGAAATAAGCGATATAAGTAAATAACAAGGAAGCAGCCTGGAATTGGGTTTGAGCAAATGTAGCATTAACACTTTGTGTTGCTATAACAACATTGAATGAGTAGATGCCTATTTTAGTCTATGCGGTGAAGTAAATGCGGTGAATTTAATACTAAATTCAGGATGTTAGCAAGAAGTTTCAAGCAAACATTATTTCCCTACAGGAGCGGAAGGTGGGAGGGTAACTATGGCTAAGGCAATCCCTCCTGCACATCCCAGCAAATGGCCACAGAATGGCTTTGGCACAGGCCCAGAAGCAGGTCACCAGGTTTCATTTCCTTTAGGGAATAGTGTTCAACATTAAGAGGAATGAGAAAAATCAGCACAAAATAACAGCCTCTGGATGTGGTGTGTGAGTTACATTGAAGATTACAGAGGAAATCTAAAAGAGAGGTGGGGGAGGGAGGGTGGTATGCAAAAAAAGAGTCTCTCTATCACACACATGGTGTCTCCAGAAGCTGTGCCAGGCAGTTTACAACTCAGAGCTTGTCATTGCACAGCCCCGGCCTCAAACGGTGCAATTTAGATGCTATTCCCTTCCACTATTAAAACCTGCTTCATTTTCATATGGATCATTAGTACTTGCTATTAGAACACACTGCTTCTATTAACAGACTGGTTTTAATTTATAAATTTATTTAAGCTATGCAGATGCCACTAACATTAGATTGCCAGACAGGGGGAGGAGGAAAAAAACCCAATGGTTTTCCAAAGCGATTCCATTATTTTACTACTCTGCAAATTCAGGGCCTTTTAATCTAGTTATAAACATTAAGGGCTTTGAATGCAATTTCACTTTGTTACTGCACTAGACTATTGGGTGCAATTTAATTCCAATAACACCAGATGAAGTTCTTCACTAAATTTTGGAGCAGAGTTCAATGATCATTTCATTAACAAAAGAAAACAATTTTTGACGGATCTCACAAAAGCTATTACACAGCACGTTCTTCTCTGATTCAGTGTGGTCTGTGAATCAAACCCGTCAGATGAGTAGTATATGACTCTAATCATGATTTCTTTCATTTTACTGATTGTTGGTCTTTGTTCGTTGTAGTTTTTTCAAGCAAGCAAGGAAGCAAACTCAGCTTCAGAGACAGCAAAAAGAACCATTATATTTTCAACGAATAAATCAAACTCCCCTGACTGGCTATGAGATTAATTTGCCCCAGTACACATAAACAATAGAAGTTACCATTAACAAAGGCATCAAGAAATCCCCAAAATTCAAGAGGTTGGGCAATACTTGCAAACATTTCCTTGCTGCCCTGAGGACTGTGGAAATAATGATGAAAGGTGATCAGTCCAGGGGTTGGATTCTCTTACCCATAAAAGGCCTGTCCCACTTTCACGAGGTAATTCACGAATTCTCCCGAGTTTTCAAACTCGCAGAATGTCCACGAGTAGAAAAATGGTCGGGATGAAAGAAATTGCAACTTTTTACTCGTAAGGGGGGCATCAAAATAGTCGTGGGAATTCGTAGACATACTCATAGGAGTTCGTAGGAGTTCGTGAACATAGTCGTGGAAGGTCGTAGGAGTTCGTAGATTACCACAATCTTGATTTTTTTAGGTCCTTTAAACTCGGCAGAGGTTTTGAATTAAGTCATGAAAGTGGGATAGGCCCTTATCAAGCAACAATCCTATGAAGAAGATGACCAGCCCTGCCCAAGGAAGGTGTCATATTTCATTTGGGAAATATTCTTCCAACTCTGAGAACACCATGAACATTCTGCTTGGGAAATGTGTTTATTTTGTTGGTTAATTATGCACTCATTTCAGAATCTAGAATATCTGTGAACAATTTAACACCATGACCTTGACATTGGTTCAAAGTGCCTTTGCTTCATTTTGATGCTACTGTTGTGAAAGTACTTTTTTGTCTTTAACATCTATTAGGATTTGTACACAATGTATATCAGAGGTAATCCTGAGTTGTTCAATTGTTAACCATGCTGGGACATTTGGAATTACATGGGGGGCTTTTGGGGTTATCAGCGATATCCTACTGTGGTCATCACTAGTAATATAAAGGGAGGAAACTGAAACATCAGGAAATAGGTGAACATATTGGAAAGTCCTCCATAAGAAGTGTAAATTAATCACTGCAGTGTGAATTTAATACAAAACCGAGATCTATAAAACAATGTCATGCAAAGCTTCATGCACATTTAATCTCATACCATTTCAATCCAAAATCACATCTGAAACTTGGATAACACTGCATTACGGCATCAGTAAGAAATCATTCTAAGACTGAAATGGCTGTGTAAACATATGTTAAAAGACATAACTAAATTTCTTACTTATGTTTTTCATGCATTTTCGCAAAATAATTCACTTTCGTTATAATCTGGTTTTATTTAAATCATATAACCATATAACCATATAACCATATAACAATTACAGCACGGAAACAGGCCATCTCGACCCTTCTAGTCCGTGCCGAACACGTATTCTCCCCTAGTCCCATATACTTGCGCTCAGACCATAACCCTCCATTCCTTTCCCGTCCATATAACTATCCAATTTATTTTTAAATGATTAAAACGAACCTGCCTCCACCACCTTCACTGGAAGCTCATTCCACACAGCCACCACTCTCTGAGTAAAGAAGTTCCCCCTCATGTTACCCCTAAACTTATGTCCCTTAATTCTCAAGTCATGTCCCCTTGTTTGAATCTTCCCTACTCTCAGTGGGAAAAGCTTATCCACGTCAACTCTGTCAGGAAGTGATCATTAAGCAATACAAAATTAAATTAATGGGATCAGTTATCAAAAATTCCCAATTGAGATATCAGAATCAGGAAACTGGCTTAATTGTAGCATCGTTTGATGACAATATTAGTGACGCAGTGGTGCTGGTTTCCGACAGGAATGGTGACGGACGCACCACACGTCTCTGTCTTCCAGTTCCTGTGGACTTCCGCCACTGGAAGTATAGGATTTTGGTGCGTGTGATTTACCATCATTCCTTACAATGCTGTACAATCCAGCAACTTCTACAAGTGTGGATGGCCGTTGGCTCGCTAAAAGCTCATCGGCCCTATGATAGGTCTTGTTTTTGGTCCTGCTGGGGGTCCACAGCCCCCTCCTCACCTGGTAAACCAGGTGGGGAGACGGTTTAGTCACCAACTATCCGACCATGGAGCAGGTAGCACAGGTTTACATGGTAGCACTACAGCAAAGAACCTACTGTAAATGTTCCATCTGGTGCAAAGCGCTCACAACCAAGTGTTTAAAAAAAGTGTCACTTTACAAATTTGTCCCGGACCTTTATCACTTCCAACCTGTGATGGTTGAGCAGTAAACACACTGTGGCTGCCTGTACTATGTGCCAAGTTAAAATTGCAATGGGATTTTGTCATGGAAATGGACCCTGCTCCAATTAAAAACAAACAATGCTAGAAACACTCGGGAGGTGAAACAGTATTTGGGGAAGAATAACAGAGAAAATGCTTCAGGTCAAACATATTTTGTCAGAACTGGAAAAAAAAGATCAAAATACATAGGTGGTTGGAGCAATAGATATGACAAAACTAATATCAGTTATAGGGCATTGCAAGGCTTGCCAATAGGAATGTTATTTGGTCAAATGGGTTAATGGGGTTGATTAGAGGATAAATATGCTTCTTCACGGTGTTATGCATTACTAATACCAGGACTGTGGGACATAGGCAGCTGCGTTGGGTGTACCAAGGGAGAGAGAACAATTGAGACTATATGTGTAGGAAGGGACTGCAGATACTGGTTTAAATTGAAGATAGACACAAAATGCTGGAGTAACTCAGCGGGACAGGCAGCATCTCTGGAGAGAAGGAATTGGTGGTCGAGACAATCTTCAGACTGATGTCAGGGGAGTGGGCGGTACAAAAATAAAATGTAATCGGAGAACTGGGAAGGTGGGAGAGGATGGATAGAGATGGATAGAGAGGGAAAGCAAGGGCTACTTGAAGTAAGAGAACTCAATGTTCATACTGCTGGGGTGTAAGCTGCCCAAGCAAAAAATAAAGTGCTGTTCCTCCAATTTGCCCTGGACCTCACTCTGGCAATGGAGGAGGCCCAGGACAAAAAGGTCAGTGTAGGCATGGGAGGGGGAGTTAAAGTGTTGAGCAACTGAGAGATCAGGTAGGTTAAGGCGGACTTAGCGGAGGTGTTCAGCGAAATGATCGCCGAGCCTGCGTTTTGTCTAACCGATATACAGGAGTCTACACCTGGAACAGCGGATACAGTAGATGAGGTTGGAGGAGGTGCAAGTGAACCTCTGCCTCATCTGAAAAGATTGTCGGTGTCCCTGGACAGAATCGAGGTGGAGGTATAGTGACAGGTGTAGCATCTCCTGCGGTTGCAAGGGAAAGTTCCTGGGAAGGGGATGGTTTGGGTGGGAAGGGACAAGTTGACCAGGGAGTTGAGGAGGGAATGGTGTCAGCGGGGTGGAGATGGGGGGATGTAGCTAGTGGTGGGATTCCGTTGGAGGTGGCGTTAATGTCAGAGGATTATGTGCTGTATGCGATGGGTGAGGGGGACTCTGTCATTGTTACAAAATGGGGGGAGGGGGGGGAGTAAGAGCAGAGCAGAGCTGCGGGATATCGAGGATAGATATTGAGACTTTATACAGATGGATCATCATCGACGGTCACTCCAAACGAGTATGACTGTCCTCTCATCTCCATAGGGTCGTCTACTTGTGGGTCTGCAGATGTCTGTAGAGACTGATCTGCGATCCACATACCTTGGTGCAACGTGGGCAGTGGACACTGGTGGTGGTTGGTAGTCATCGAGCCCCCTTCTCTCTCTCCTTACGGTGCTGTAGTTTTGTCTCTGCTACACGGCATAGTTCCATTTCGTGACGTACAGCTCCTTCCTGCATGGATTTCCTCCAGGAGCGCCTGACCAGTGCAATGTGGTCCCAGTTGCTCGATGTGATGTGGAAGCATTTCTTAGGCCTGCCAGGGGCTCGCCAACCTTCCTTCAATTGAGAGTACAGGATTCTTTAGGGAGACGTGTGTTGGACATGCGGATGACATGGCCAGTCCATCCAAGTTGGTGCTGCATTATTGTGGTGGTGATGCTGGTCATGTTGGCTTCCTCCAAAACACTGATGTTGGTGTTTGTCCTCCCAGCTGATCCTCAGAATCTTTCGTAAGGATCTTTGATGGTATTGTTCCAGGGCTCTCAGGTACCTGCTGTAGGTGGTTCATGACTCGGCTCCATACAACAGGGTGGTGAGGACAAAGGGTCTGTAGACCAGCAGTTTTGTTTGAGACTTTAGGTCTTGGTCTTCAAATACTCTTTTCCTGAGTCTGGCGTAGGCTCCACTGGCACAACTCAGGCGATGGTTGACCTCAGAGTCGATGTCAGCTTTTGAGGGAAGAATGCTGCCAAGGTAGGGGAAGTGGTCAACGCTTTCAAGAGTGGTGTTGTTCACTTTTATAGTGGGCGGGATAGATGGCTGGTTGGGTGGAGGTTGATGTAGGACCTGGGTTGTCTTGATCTTTAAGGCTAGGCCCAAGGTCTGTATGCCTTGGCAAAGGTATTCAGGATGCCCTGGAGGTCTTCTGCAGAGTGCGCTGCAATGGCGCAGTCGTTCGCATACTGAAGCTCCATGATGGCGGAGTTACTGACTTTGCTCTTGGCCTTCAATCTATTAAGGTTGAAGAGCCCAACGTCAGTTCTATAGAGGATTGGGATCCCCTGTGGCAGCTCTTCACCAATGAGGTGAAGCATGGCAGCAATGAAGATGACAAACAGGGTGGGTGCGATGATGCATCCCTGTTTGACCCCCGTTTCACAGCGAAGGGCTCGGACTCAGAGCCGCAGTTGCTAAGCACTGTGACCGACATGCCAACATGTAGAAGCCTCAATATTCTGATGTACTTGTCAGGACAACCGTACCTTGATAGTATGCTCCAAAGAGCCTGGCGCGGCCTACCGAGTCAAAAGCCTGTCAGATCTATGAAGGCCATGTACAAAGGCTGGCTTTGTTCATGGCATTTTTTCCTGGAGATGGTGTGCTATGAATATCATGTCTGCTGTACCTCTGGATGGGCGGAAGCCACACTGTGATTCTGGGAGTACCGCCGCAGACAGTGGGAGAAGTTGGTTTGCGAGGACACAAGCAAGGACTTTGCTTGTTGTTAACAGGAGCGAGATGCCCCTGTAGTTTCCACATTCAGCCTTGTCCCCCTTCTTAAAAACAGCCACGGATAATTTACAGCAGAAATGCCAATTTTGATGTAGACAGAGAAAATCAGTTACAGAAAGTGAATAATGTGATATTGAGTCTGGAAGGCTGGATGCACAGCTAGTAGAGCTGCTGGCCCACACCCCCAGGAACCCAAATTCATTCTTGACCTTGAGTGCAGTCCTACTGGTGTTTATACATTCTCCCTATGTACAGCCTGGAGTTTGTACCGCCTCCTGGGTTCCCTCCCGACATTCTGGTTTCCTCCCACAACCCAAACACTTGTGGATTGGTAGGTTAATTGGCCATTGTAAAGTTCCCCAGTGGAGGTAGGTGGTAAAATCCTGTACAGAGTTGATGGGAATATGGGTAAAATGAATGAGATTAGTATGGGATATAGGATTATTTTGAGTTTGTGCCTGACAGTCTGCACAGATTAAATGGAATGAAAGGCCTTTACCTGTGTTGTATGGTTCCATAATTCAAACATGTGCCCTGACAAACGATGAGTATTGTTCCTCAAGCTTGCATTGCGCTCAGAGCCAAATAGTTTAGAATGGAAGTGGGCTAGTGAATTAAACTGCCAAACAACCAAAAGCTCAGATCTCTCTGGCTGACTGAATAAAGGTTCTCACCAAAGCAATCACCCAATCTGGATTTTGTTTCTCCATTTTAGAGGAGAGCACATTGTGAATACTGAATGCAGTGACCTGGTAGAATTGCAAGGCAATCATTATTTCACTTGGAAAGATTGTTTGAGCTCCCAGATAGTGGAAAAGGAAGAGGTGAAAGGACATGGCCAGTGGCTCCATGGGAAATTGCTGCAAAACAGGAGTGATGGAGAGTGGATCAGGGAGTCACAAAGGGAATGGTCCCTTCAAAATGCTTAAAGGGAAGGAGAGGTCAATATGTATCTGGTAGAGAATCTTGTTGGATCTGGCAGAAATTGTAAAGGATAATTAATTAAATGCAGAGCCTGGCATGATGGAAGATGAGAATGTGGAGAACATTGTCCAGGAAGAGAGGGGTGTGAGCAGAGATGGGACAGGTTGAAATAAATGACATGTAGTCAAGATATGACACCAATGGTAGAGGGAAAGCCACAGTTAAAGGGAAAAGGAGAGTTTCTCAGAGATGGAAAATCTCAGTGCCCGAACAAATAAATGGGGAAACAGTGTGAATGGAGTAGTCCTTACAAGAGGCAGGAGAAAGTATAGTCAGGAGAGCTGCAGGAGTCTGCAAGCTTATAATGACTTTTTGTAGCTGGCCTACCTTCTAATATGATGTGATCTAAGTTGATGTGATCAAGCTTTTCCCTTTGAGAATAGGGAAGATTCAAACAAGAGGACATGACTTCAGAATTAAGGGACAGAAGTTTAGGGGTAACATGAGGGGGAACTTCTTTACTCAGAGAGTGGTAGCGGTGTGGAATGAGCTTCCAGTGGAAGTGGTGGCGGCAGGTTCATTGGTATCATTTAAGAATAAATTGGATAGGCATATGGATGAGAAGGGAATGGAGGGTTATGGTATGAGTGCAGGCAGGTGGGACTAAGGGAAAAAAATTGTTCGGCGCGGACTTGTAGGACCGAGATGGCCTGTTTCCGTGCTGTAATTGTTATATGGTTATGTGGTTATATGAAGGCAAAGCGATCCTGCAAGGTAAAGGTAGAGTTAGACTGGACTATGTGAACCTTCGAGCCTGCACCGCAACTACATTCTGTGGCAGAGAATTCCACAGATTCACCACTCTCTGTGTAAAAAAATTATTTTCTCATCTCGGTCCTAAAAGACTTCCCCCTTATCCTTAAACTGTGACCCCTTGTTCTGGACTTCCCCAACATCGGGAACAATCTTCCTGCATCTAGCCTGTTCAACCCCATAAGAATTTTGTAAGTTTCTATAAGATCCCCCCTCAATCTTCTGAATTCTAGTGAGTACAAGCCGAGTCTATCCAGTCTTTCTTCATATGAAAGTCCTGACATCCCAGGAATCAGTCTGGTGAACCTTTCTCTGTACTTCCTCAATGGCAAGAATGTCTTTCCTCAGGTTAGGAGACCAAAACTGTACACAATACTCCAGGTGTAGTCTCACCAAGACACTGAACAACTGCAGTAGAACCTCCCTGCTCCTATACTCAAATCCTTTTGCTATGAATGCTAACATACCATTCGCTTTCTTCACTGCCTGCTGCACCTGCATGCCTACTTTCAACGACTGGTGTACCATGACACCCAGGTCCCGTTGCATCTCCCCTTTTCCTAATCGGCCACCATTCAGATAATAGTCTACTTTCCTGTTTTTGCCACCAAAGTGGATAACCTCACATTTAGGGAGATCCATTTGAGGGAGATGGCTGTAGAATTGAAATATAGAGTATTCCATGTATCCCACAGATATAGAAACATTTTTCTTCTTCTTTAATGATTTTTTTTTTAAAATCTTGGACACATCTATCAAGTTCGAACATAAAAAAAGAGCAGGAGTATGTCATCCAGCCCTTCAAGCTGACTCCTCCTTTCATCAAATCCTGCTTGATCTTCCACCTCAGCACCCTAGAATCCAAAAATCCATTGATTCATTTCATAATGAACAGAATGACCAAATCTAAACCCCATCTAATGTAGACAACTGAATAGGTTCACTGCTTTGAAAGAGGATGTTTCTCCACATCACAGTCTTAAACAGATTACCCTTATACAGTACATTCAGAAAGTATTCAGACCCCTTCACTTTTTCCACATTTTATTACGTTACAGCCTTTTTCTAAAATGGATTAAATTCTTTTTTTTTTATCATCAATCTACACACAATACCCAACAATAAAAAAGCGAAAACAGGTGTTTAGAAATGTTTGCAAAGTTTGGACAAAGGTTTCACACAATGGAAAAATTATGGAATCAAAAATATAGGACATCTTTATGGGAAAGGTACTTTTCTTTCATTTCAAGAGTTACAACAGAATTATGGACTGCACTCAAATAATTTCTTCAGATATCTACAAATTAGAGATTATGTTAAATCTAATACACAAGTCTACAGGAATAGGGAATCAGAAATTCTTGATGAATGTCTGAACAAGCATCCTAATACTGAAAAACTAATAGCTTATATTTATAACACCCTACTAAATAACGAGGTACCACCGACTGAACCATATAGATACAAATGGGAAAATGAAATAGGTCATCCTATCACGAAAGATATGTGGAACGAAAGTTTACAACAAATACATCAATGTTCATTAAATGCCAGACACACTTTAATACAATTCAAGGTCTTACATAGACTACACTTCTCTAAAATAAAACTAAATAGAATCTTCCCACAAATCTCTCCTATTTGTGATAAATGTCTACATTTAGAGGCTAATTTAACACATACGTTTGCAAACTGTATAAAACTTAAACATTTCTGGACTGATATTTTTGAAATAACTTCAGAAGTTATTAATACAAAACTGGACCCAGACACAAAATTAATAATACTTGGAATATCAGAACAAAGCTTAACACTCACAACAAACCAAAGAAATGTCCTCAATTACAGTATAATAACTGGAAAAAAATTAATATTAAAATTTTGGAAAGGCCCTACAACCCCCACAATTAAAATGTGGATTACGGAAATGTCGGAGACCCTATACTTAGAAAGAATTAGACTTGTCTTAATGGACAAACAAGATCTTTTCCATAAAATTTGGGCTCCATTCATTAATTATCTGAAGGGATAGATTGGCACAGCACGAGGACCCAGCTGAAACTTGAACTCAGGAATAGATGAAAAACTATACTTTATAACCTACGAACCTATCTCCATTGATGTATTACAGGTAACCCATTCCACCTCCCTTGTTTTTCTGTTGTGTTTTTTTTTTGCTTTCTTTTTTATTTGTAACTTTCTACCCTCTCTTTTTCCCTCTTTCTATAAAAAATAAAAACACTAGAAGCAGAAGTAATTGATAATGGAAAATTTTAATAATGTATGACTGATGTATATGAAAAGTTTTTTTACTATAATATGTAACTACATTTTATAATATGTCTACTTCTAATAAATTTTAAAAAAAAATTACTGAATAACTGAAAAATCACATAAGTATTCAGACCCTTTACTCAGTACTTTGTTGAGACACCTTTGGCAGCGATTACAGCCTCAAGTCTTCTTGGGTATGACGCTACAAGCTTGGCACACCTGTATTTGGGTAATTTCTCCCATTCTTCTCTGCAGATCCTCTCAAGCTCTGTCAGGTTGGATGGGGAGCGTCGATGCACAGCTATTTTCAGGTTCCTCCAGAGGTGTTCGATCGGGTTCAAGTTCGGGCTCGCTCAAGGACCTTCACAGACTTGTCACGAAGGTGAACCTCTGCTCCAGTCTGAGGTCTAGAATACTTTGGAGCAGGTTTTCATCAAGTATCTCTCTGTACTTTGCTCCATTCATCTTTCCCTCGATCCTGACTAGTCTCCCAGTTCCTCCTGCTGAAAAACATCCCCACAGCATGATGCTGCCACCACCATACTTCACCGTAGGTATGGTATTGGCCAGGTGATGAGCGGTGCCTGGTTTCCTCCAGTCATGGCATTCAGGCCAAAGAGTTTAATCTTGGTTTCATCAGACCAGAGAATCTTGTTTCTCATGGTCTGAGAGTCCTTTAGGTGCCTTTTGGCAAACCCCAAGCGGGCTGTCATGTGCCTTTTACTGAGGAGTGGCTTCCGTCTGGCCACTCTACCTTAAAGGCTTGATTGGTGGAGTGCTGGAGATATAGTTGTCCTTCTGGAAGGTTCTCCCATCTCCACAGAGGAACTCTGGAGCTCTGTCAGAGTGACCATCGGGTTCTTGGTCACCTCCCTGACCAAGGCCCTTCTCCCCCGATTGCTCTGTTTGGCCGGGCGGCCAGCTGTATAAAGAGTCCTGGTGGTTCCAAAAGTCCTGGATATGTTCATATCCCCTTGAAGCTCTTTAATCCTCCTCTGTATTCACAATCCAATCTTATTAAGGTATCATCAGCAAACTTACAAATATGACATTTCAATAATGCACAAATGATTGTTACATATCTGGAATATATCTAGGAGCATTGATCCCTGCTGATCCCCACATCTAGCTATTAAACTGCTAAAAGATACGCGAGAACAACCTCAACACTTCCCGTATAAAGTTCTAGCTGAAAGGCATCAAACCTGCAACCATTCTGATAAGTCTCCTCTGAGGCATCTTAAGGTCCCTCATTTTCTTTACGTTTATAATTCTGACAACAGATCTTGCTGTTAAAATGCAGGTGTGGGGGGGTTGGGGGAAGGGGGGAGGAATGGAGCAGGGGTAAAGGTGTGTGGAGGGAGGGGGGGTGTGGGGAGGAGGGGGAGGAAGGGGAGGGGGGAAGGGGAAGGGTGTGTGGGGAGGAGGGGGAGGGGGAAGGGGGGAGGGGGGAATGGGGGTTTGTGTGGGTGAGAGGGGGGGTGTGTGCGGGGGAGGGACTCCATTTAGTAGCGTTGTTACAAAACCTACCATCAGCGGCGCTCCAGATCTGCCACTGCCTGTTCGTGCGATTCTGGAGGCTTGGGGGGGTGGGGGATGCGGATTAAAATGCAGGTTTGTATTGGTTGTCAGAGAGGGATTTCCTCGGGCTGCTAGCTGATGAAGAAAAATTGTTTGCGCATCAGTTCACGGTTAAAAAAAAAAATTTGCTAGACGATTGCATCGCTGCATTGAAGTTAAACAAGACTTCTCACGCCTTCAACATCATGGATCGCAATATCAGGACAAAACAAAAGGTATGTTGTTTATTTAACCTATTAGCTTGCTTTTTGGTCTGGCTTCATTTTAGTCTTATGATGCGAAAAAATTTATTTAGGCCCACATACGAATCAGCCGTGTCTTGCTTAAAATTTATGGCAACGGCAACATTCCAATCGATCACATTCCAGAGACATCCACTCTCAAGATAATCAAATTCTTGTTTTTTGCACACTCATGTCATAAGAACTAAATCATCTATATTTTGTGTTATTGTCTATCCATGATCAATATTTTCATTACTCAATATCCACAGTACAGTTTTAGTCAGATGTATTGTGCAAAAAATAATGATTTTGATTATCTTGAGAGTGGATGTTTCTGGATTAATTTATGGGAATTAAACATTAAATTCCTTCCATTTGGCATATAAATTCATGACAAAGTGAGATTTAAAAATCGTTATATTGTGAATTCTTGTGTGAATGGGTGCAGTTTGTTATTTGTTATTTGGATACAGGCTAATTTTTTTAGCCTTTTCTTAAGAAATGGATAGATGTTTAGATCTAGTAATTGAAATTAGATGAATTTGATGAAACTGATGAATTTGATTTTTTTGTTGGGTATTTACTATTTGTTTTAGCGTTTAACGTTATCATTTCTACCTTTTTTTATAAAACTGCAAATAATAACTTGTTTCTGTTAATGCTGTCCAGTGTTTTTTTTCTCTTTACATTTTAAACAGATGTCTCCGAAGAAGAAATGCAAAATTGTCAATCCAAATGCCCAGCAAAAGAGACTGATTTAGACAGCATTTGCAGAGATTATCCGAATTTAGCCTATTCCAAATGTGATGATCTACAGGACATTCTTAATGAGAAAGTAGTGGGCAGAAAGGCATGTCATGCATGGTTTGAAGAGCAAAAACTTGTAGTTTACAATGCTAAAATTGAAAAGTTGAGAAAAACAAGGTGTACAGAGTTTCTTATTGGTTGCAATCTGAGGAGTATGATGATGCCAATGATATGCCAATGTACCAGCTAGCAACTGATCTTATCCATAACGACTTGGTCTATTGCTAGAAATTGAAATGTCTTTACCTGTCTGTTATGGACTTACAGCATATAATACAATATTCTCTGACCTTGAGAATATCACATTTTAAAATTTTCAAGGCAGTCTCTGTTTCTTACTATTTCCGTCACAGTCAATTTTGTAATTAGCTACAATTAGGTGACTAACTAATTATATTCTTTAATTTCAGGTCATCCAAGTAAAATGTTTTATATTTGTTTCAGAATGCTTCAATCTATAATAACTGACAATTTCATTCAGTTCTCTTAATTTTTAAGAAAGTTATGGGCTTTTGACTGTCCTCGATCACAGCTTTTGTGTTAAGTCAATGGAAAAGCAATAGGGAACAAGATGCTAATATCCGAGTATGAAAATGACCATAACTTTTTTAATACAGAAGGAATGAAAGTGAAGTAGGTATCAAATTAAAATTATTTTTGTGCTTTATCTGATGGGATAAATTACAGGCTTGCTTTCTTAAATCTCAAAATGTTGTAACATTCCTACACTTAGCGGCCACTGGCCGCGGCACCTCACAGCACCTGCCGACTCCACACAGCGGCTTACCCGACTCCACACAGCAGCTATCCCGACTCCACACAGCAGCTTTCCCTACTACACACTGCGGCTTACCCGACACCGCACAGCAGCTTTCCCGACTCCACACAGCGACTTTCCCGACTCCACACAGAGGCTTACCTGACTCCACACAGCGGCTTTCCTGACTCCACACAGCAGCTATCCCGACTCCACAACGCGGCTATCCCGACTCCACACAGCTGCTTTCCCGACTCCACACAGTGGCTTACCCGACTCCACATAGCGGCTTTCCCGACTCCACACAGCGACTTTCCCGACTCCACACAGCTCAGTCACTCACGGCCTGGTGGGCTGGCAGCCGACTCACTCACGGCTGGTGGGCTGACAGCCAACTCACTCACGGCTGGTGGGCAGGCAGTCCACTCACTCACAGCTGGTGGGCTGGCAGCCGACTCACTCACGGCTGGTGGGCTGGTAGCCTCCTCACTCACGGCAGGTGGGCTGGCAGCCGACTAACTCACGGCTGGTGGGCTGGCAGACGACTCGCTCATGGCTGGTGGGCTGGCAGCCGACTCACTCACCGCTGGAAGGTTGGCAGCTGACTCACTCATAGCTGGTGGGCTGGTAGCCACTCACGGCTGGTGGGCTAGCAGTTGACTCACTCATTACTGGTGGGCTGGCAGTTGACTCACTCATGGCTGGTGGGCTCATGCACACACCCTCCATCACACACACACCCTCCATCTCACACACACACACTCACATACACACCCTCCATCTCATACACACACATTCTCCATCTCACACACACACACCCATCATCTCACACACACACCCACCATCTCACACTCACACCATCCATCACACACTCACACACAACATATATATGACTAAAACTCTTGAATCTACTCACGCGGTTGAACGCGGCCTCTCCCCTGAGCGGGACTTCCGCAGTGAGCGGGACTTCCGGAATCAGATTCAGATTCAGATTCAGATTCAACTTTAATTGTCATTGTCAGTGTACAGTACAGAGACAACAAAATGCAGTTAGACAACGAAATGCAGTTAGACAACGTATGAGCGCGACATTCAGTTCAAGCAGCACAGTTTGCAGACCAGCCCTTCAATTCAGTTCAAGCAGCACAGTTTGCAGACCAGCCCTTCAATTCAGTTCAAGCAGCACAGTTTGCAGACCAGCCCTTCAATTCAGTTCAAGCAGCACAGTTTGCAGACCAACCTTTCAATTCAGTTCAAGCAGCACAGTGCAGACTCACAGTTCAGTTCACTCACAGCGTAGACTCACAGTTCTGGACTCAACTCTCACTCACGGACTTCCAGGGTGACTGACTCATGTCCGGCCTCCAGGGCTTTATTCTCCTGGCCCCCCGGAAGGGGCATTACCTTCATCATGGTGACTGACTGGCGAGAAGACCAATCTGCTGATCTCACGATTTAAAAAATATTCATAACGTTTTAATTATTTCACCGATTGGAAAAAACCTTGGGGCAGTTGGAGGAGAGGAGGACCATGAGTAAGATGTCAAAAGAAATCATGGTGATATAGGGTAGCGTTTTTCCTAAAATGTATTTACAACGTAGACACAAAGTGGTCAAGATGTGACTTTTAGTAATAGTATAGATATACGATTATTGAGGATTTGGACACGCTAGAGGCAGGAAACATGTTCCCAATGTTGGGGGAGTTCAGAACCAGGGGGCATAGTGTAAGAATAAGTGGTAAGCCATTTAGAACGGAGATGAGGAAAAACGTTTTCACACAGAGAGCTGTGAGTGAGTGGAATTCTCTGCCTCAGAAGGCGGTGGAGGCTGGTTTTCTGGATGCTTTCAAGAGAGATTTAGATAGAGCTCTTAGGGATAGCAGAGTTAAGGGATAGGGAGAGAAGGCAAGAATGGGGTACTGATTGTGGATGATCAGCCATGATCACATTGAACGGTGGTGCTGGCTCGAAGGGCCGAATAGCCTGCTCCTGCACCTATTGTCTATTGTCTATTGTTGCTGGTGAGTGGGGCCAAGCCCCCTGTAGGCCCGATATGCTCGGCTCGCCCACGGTAGATGTCGAAGGGAGCCTGCCGCTTGAGCGAGGAGGGACATGCAAGCAACTACTGTGAGCGAGGTAGCCCGCCGAGAGCAAGGAGAACCGCTGAAGAGCGAGGAACGTTGTCGGTGAACGAGGTGGCCCATTGGAGAGCAAGATGGGCCATCGGAGAGCAAGGAAGGTCAGAGAGTGAAGGGATCGTCGCAGAGTGAGGGGACTATTGAGAGCAAGGACAGCCATCAGAGAACCAAGGGAGAGTCACAGGCAAGGGAGAGCTGAGAGAAAACAAGGAGGGCCATCGAAGAACGAGGAGGACCACGAGAATCAAGGGGGAACAGCGGGAAGGGGGGGGGGTGCGATTTAATGCCACATTTGGCAGTAGGCAGTAGACAGGATTGTTCAGTGAAATTATTTTGTAACTTGGACACGTGTACTGCCTAGGCGAGAGCTGCTACATGATTTTGCCAGGTTGTATGCAAAACAAAGCATTTCACTGTACTTAGGAACACGTGACGGTAAAGTATCACTGAGTCATTAAATTATCATTGAATGATCTGCTGCACCATGTTGCCATCATCCTCACTATATGTCATACTTCCAAGTTTATCTTTGGTAACATTTCAAATCGTGTTCTTTTTTTCCCACAACATCCAAACCTTCAATGTATATTGTTGCATTGACATTCAGGAAATGCCACAATCTATCATCCTCCAGTCTGAGAAACAAGAATTTATTGCAAAAAAATCGAGAGTCAATAGAGTTTTATTGTCATGTGTCCCAGATAGGACCATGAAATTCTTGCTTGGTACAGCACAACAGAATATTGTAAGCATAAATGCAGAACAGTTTAGTGTGTCTATATAGCATAGACCATATATATATATATAAACAAACAGATAAAGTGCAATAGGCTGCTATAGTTCAGATCTAATACATTCTATAATTTAATGCATTCAATACTTTAGTCCATTTTCTATCAATGCTAACAGTGACCATCCTTTACCATAAGCCCCATTTAAAAAAAAACTCAAATGCTTCCTTAAAATTGGATTGGTGGAAGCGGACTAGAGGAAGCAGCTGATTGGGAGTAACCCTAGATACTGCCGGCCCTGCTGATTTCTTCCAGCACTTTGTATTGTATCCTGGGTAAGGGGGGAGTATGAGTGCCAGGGCAGTTTACTGTTCTGGATGTCAGATGTGGGAAGTCATGGAGTCTGATAGCCTTCCAGCCATCCACATCTGTGCCAGGTGTGTTGAGATGGGGCTCCTAAGGGACCGTATTAGGAACCTGGAGCAGCAACTCGATGACCTCTGTCTGGTCAGGGAGAGCGAGGAGGTCATAGAGAGGAGTTATGGAGAGGTGGTCACTCCAAGACCACAGGAGGCAGACAAGTGGGTCACGGTTAGGAGGGGCAAGGGGCAGAGTACCCCGGTGGCTGTACACCTTGGAAATAAGTACTCCTGTTTGAGTACAGTTGGGGGGGACAGCCTACCTAGGGGTAGCGACAGCACCGGGCCTCCGGCACAGAGACCGGCCCTGTTGCTCAGAAGGGTAGGGAAAAGAAGAGGAGGACAATAGTAATAGGGGACTCTATAGTTAGGGGGTCAGATAGGCGATTCTGTGGATGCAGTCAGGAGACCCGGATGGTAGTTTGCCTCCCTGGTGCCAGGGTCTGGGATGTGTCTGAACGTGTCCAAGATATCCTGAAATGGGAGGGAGAGGAGCCTGAGGTCATGGTACATATAGTTCGTGGTACATATAGGTCGTGGTACATATGATATAGGTAGAAAAAGCGAAGAGGTCCTGAAAGGAGAATTTAGGGAGTTAGGAAGAGAGTTAAGGAGAAGGCCCACAAAAGTAACAATCTCAGGATTACTGCCTGTGCCACGCGACAGTGAGAGTAGGAATGGAGTGAGGTGGAGGATAAAAGCGTGGCTGAAGGACTGGTGCAGAGGGCAGGGATTCAAGTTTCTGGATCATTGGGACCTCTTTTGGGGAAGGTGTGACCTGTACAAAAAGGACGGGTTGCAATTGAACCCGAGGGGGACCAATATCCTGGCAGGGAGATTTGCAAAGGCCACTGGGGAGACTTTAAACTAGAATGGTTGTGGGGAGGGACTCAAATAGAGAAAGCTAGTAAACAGTGTGTGAGGCAGCAGGCAGAGAAGGTAAGCACTCAGACCCAATGTAGGGGAGAAAGAAGAAAAAGACAATAAACAGAGAATGGTGGGTTTCTTAAATGTGTATATTTTAATGCTAGGAGCATTGTAAGAAAGGTGGATGAGCTTAGAGCCTGGATTGACACCTGGAGGTGTGATGTTGTGGTGATTAGTGATGGTTGCAGGATGGCTGTGATTGGAAACTAAATATTCCAGGATTTCGTTGCTTCAGGTGTGATAGAATTGGAGGGGCAAGAGGTGGAGGTGTTGCATTGCTTATCAGGGAAGATATTACAGCAGTGCTTTGGCAGGATAGATTAGAGGGCTCGTCTAGGGAGGCTATTTGGGTGGAACTGAGAAATGAGAAAGTTTTAGCAACACATATAGGGATGTATTATAGACCGCCTAATGGGGAGCGAGAATTGGAAGAGCAAATATGTAAGGAGATAGCAGATATTAGTAGTAAGCACAAGGTAGTGATTGTGGGAGATTTCAATTTTCCACATAGACTGGGAAACACATTCTGTAAAAGGGCTGGATGGGTTGGAGTTTATAAAATGTGTGCAGGATAGTTTTTTGCAGCAATACATAGAGGTACCTACTAGAGAAGGGGCAGTGCTGGACCTCCTGTTAGGAAATGAGACAGGTCAGGTGGCGGAGGTATGTGTTGGGGAGCACTTCGGGTCCAGTGATCACATACCATTAGTTTCAATGTAATTATGGAGAAGGTCAGAACCGGACCAAGGGTTGAGATTTTGATTGGAGAAAGGCTAACTTAGAGGAGATGCGAAATGATTTAAAAGGAGTGAATTGGGACATTTTATTTTATGGGAAGGATGTAGTAGAGAAATGGAGGACATTTAATTGTGAAATTTTAAGAGTACAGAATCTTTATGTCCCTGTTCGGTTGAAAGGAAAGAGTAATAATTGGAAAGAGCCATGGTTTTCCAAGGGAAATTGGACACTTGGCTCGGAAAATGTGAGAGATCTACAATAATTATAGGCAGCATGGAGTAAATGAGGTGCTTGAGAAGTATATTTGGATGATCAGCCATGATCATATTGAATGGCAGTGCAGGCTCGAAAGGCCGAATGGCCTACCCCTGCACCTATTTTATATGTTTCTATATTTCTATAAAGAATGTAAAAAGAATCTTAAGAAAGAAATTAGAAAAGCTAAAAGAAGATATGAGGTTGCTTTGGCAAGTAAGGTGAAAGTAAATCCAAAGGGTTTCTACAGCTATATTAATAGCAAAAGGATAACGAGGGATAAAATAGGTCCATTGGAGAGTCAGAGTGGACAGCTACCTGAAGAGCCAAAAGAGATGTGGAGATATTGAACAATTTCTTTTCTTCGGTATTCACCAAGGAGAAGGATATTGAATTATGTGAGGTAAGCGAAACAAGTAGAGTTGCTATGGAAACTATGAGGATCAAACAAGAGGAAGTACTGACACTCTTGAAAAATATAAAAGTGGATAAGTCTCCGGGTCCTGACAGGATATTCCCTTGGACATTGAGGGAAGTTAGCGTAGAAATAGCAGGGGCTATGACAGAAATATTTCAAATGTCATTAGAAACGGGAATGGTGATGAAGGGTTGGCGTACTGCGCATGTTGTTCCATTGTTTAAAAAGGGTTCTAAGAGTAAACCTAGCAGTTATAGACCTGTTAGTTTGACGTCAGTGGTGGACAAATTAATGGAAATGACAAAAAGAGATAATATATATAATCATCTGGATAAACAGGGTCTGATTAGGAGCAGTCAACATGGATTTGTGCCTGGAAGGTCATGTTTGACTAATCTTCTTGAATTTTTTGAAGAGGTTACTCGGGAAATTGATGAAGGTAAAGTGGTGGATGTTGTCTATATGGACTTCAGTAAGGCCTTTGACAAGGTTCTACATGGAAGTTTGGTTAAGAAGGTTCAATTGTTGGGTATTAATACTGGAGTAGCAAGATGGATTCAACAGTGGCTGAATGGGAGATACCAGAGAGTAATGGTGGATAACTGTTTGTCAGGTTGGAGGCCGGTGGGGAGGGGTGCCTCAGGGATCTGTGTTGGGTCCATTGTTGTTTGTCATATACATCAATGATCTGGATGATGGTGTGGTAAATTAGATTAGTAAGTACGCAGATGACACTAAGATAGGTGGTGTTGTGGATAATGAAGTAGATTTTCAAAGTCTACAGAGAGATTTAGGCCATTTTGAAGAGTGGGCTGAAAGATGGCAGATGGAGTTTAATGCTGATAAGTGTGAGGTGCTACATCTTGGCAGGCCAAATCAAAATAGGACGTACATGGTAAATGGTAGCGAATTGAGGAATGCAGTTGAACAGAGGGATCTAGGAATAACTGTGCATAGTTCCCTGAAGGTGGAATCTCATGTAGATAGGGTGATAAAGAAAGCTTTTGGTGTGCTGGCCTTTATAAATCAGAGCATTGAGTATAGAAGTTGGGATGTAATGTTAAAATTGTACAAGGCATTGGTGAGGCCAATTCTGGAGTATGGTGTACAATTCTGGTTGCCAAATTATAGGAAAGATGTCAACAAAATAGAGAGAGTACAGAGGAGATTTACTAGAATGTTGCCTGGGTTTCAGCACCTAAGTTACAGAGAAAGGTTGAACAAGATAGGTCTTTATCCTATGGAGTGCAGAAGGTTAAGGGGGGACTTGATAGAGAGGGATAGAGTTGACGTGGATAAGCTTTTTCCATTGAGAGTAGGGAAGTTTCAAACAAGAGGACATGATTTGAGAATTAAAGGACAAAAGTTTAGGGGTAACATGAGGGGGAACTTCTTTACTCAGAGAGTGGTAGCTGTGTGGAATGAGCTTCCAGTGGAAGTGGTGAAGGCAGGTTCGATTTTATCATTTAAAAATAAATTGGATAGGTATATGGACGGGAAAGGAATGGAGGGTTATGGTCTGAGTGCAGGTAGATGGGACTAGGTGAGAGTAAGTGTTCGGCACGGACTAGAAGGGCCGAGATAGCCTGTTTCCATGCTGTAATTGTTATATGGTTATATGGTTATAAAATCGACAGAGACGACATCCACTACCACAAAACTGAACTGCTATTTCTAAGAATTATCTTTATTAAACAATGGTGCCATGTTGACACGTTAAAAATCTGCTAGGACATTCTCTATATTAGAAAATTACTATAAGCATTCTTGCTTTCTCTATCCCCACTTCCCTTAGCATTATGGATTGACACCAAGTACGACAAGCTGTTCCAACACATCGTGCCAATCAATTTTCACTCTGTCTATAACCTCTACCATCTACATTTCTATTGATATTTTTCTAATCTTCTTCACCATGAACAATTGTAGCTCTGCCTTGAGCCTCTAACCATACTTGAATTTTAATCCAGAATAGGCCCCATGCTGCCTCGTTATGCCATTTTCGACTTATATTTGAGTGAAAGTTTTAGGCTTTCCTTTTATGTTAACTGTTGTTCTTATTTGAACTTTTTACCAATCATGTGTTACTCATCACCTTCCCTCTCAGTGTTAATGTACCATTTTTTTTGTTTCATCGTATTCTCCATTTCCTCCACCATCCAAGATGCCCTGACTTTGAATTCTTTGTCTTTCCCTTGTGTGAGAAGAAACTCTCTCTTTTTTATAGTTTCCATTTTTCCTTAAATCTTTAGCCCCATTTTATCCTGGTAAGATCTCCATTAGATTTAGTTTTCCTCCACTTTAGAAGAGTTACTTTTGATGGCTCCCCTTCCTTTCCTATTATTAATTTGAACTCTTCCTCTTTCACTTTTACCCACATGCTTTTCCACAGACTTTCCCAAGCAACAGATACAGCCACACCTCCTTTCTAGTTGAGCTGAGATCATATTGGTCAAAGTACTACCAAATACATTTCAGAAATCCCTCCCCCTCCTTTCGCTTTACTATAACATTATCATCATCATCATCATCGTTGAAAACATTAGCGGCGAAGTGGCGCTGGTTTCCAACGGGAACCGTGACAGACACATCACACATCTCTGTCCTCCTGTTCATGCGGATTTCCGCCGCTGGAAGTATAGGATTTTGGTGTGTGTGCTTTAACATCATTCCTTACAATGCTATGTACGACAGTGATCGCAATTTCTACTGGTGTGGATGGCCGTTGGCTCGCTAGAAGCTCATCCGCCCTTTATCTCTATCGACGTTATCCCTATCGATATTCAGGAAGTTAAAGTCTCCCAGAGCCATGGTTCTTGTACATCTCAGCACTTTCTCTGAAGATGTGTTTCTCTCACTATTTGGAAGTGGACATCATATTCTCAGAATATTAGGAACCCATTTCATTGCAATTTTTAAACCACATTTTTCATTTGTCATTCTGACATGGCTATTTCTATGAGCAGGCTCACCAATCTTATTCATTACACCTGTGCATTAGTGTCCATCATGAAAAATGGCTTATGCTGTCAAATGTTCCCACACAAATATCCTAATACAGGGTTGCAACATCAAATGTTGACAATTCCTTCCCACCGCATATGCTGCTTGACCTGCTTGATTTCCTCCATGAGTGATATTTATTCCCACATAAATGCTAATTCTAGACTTCCAGATTTCTACATTTACAAATGACAAAAAAAAACATAGAATAATGAGAGCTGTTAAGAATGCAATAAATTGCAGAAAGATATTAACAAGCCAAAGGAATGAGTAGATGTGCGGCAGATGAAGTTTAATGTGGCGAAACCTGAGACGATGCATTTTTGTAAGGAGAAAGTAAAGGATTCTCTGTTTAAAGTGGTACAGAAACAGAGACAGGCAGTCATTGAAAATAACAGGATAGACGAGAAAGCAGTTAAGAAGGTGTATACATTTATTGATAAGGAGGTCTAGGCATAGAGATTTAAAAAAAGAGGGAATCACACTGAACCTTTATAAAACATTGGTCCAGCCTCAGGTAAGCATTGCATTCAATTCTGGTCACCTCATTTTCTTCTTCTTGTGTATGGCGTGCACAGCCTAAAGTTGTAGATCATGTGGCATGAAAAACACTACATCTATTTGTTTGTGCACGTCGGGTTGATTACATTATTCGAAACAGGGTGGACCACGTGAAGGCTGCAATCTCCCACCCCTGGTCACCCTATTAAAATATAAGATGTGGAGGCAGTGGAAGAATCTATAGATTTATCAGCATTGCTTCAGGGATGAGGGATGAATTTTCTTTGGCAAAAAGTCTGAAGGAATCTGTGATGGATGTTTACTCATTTTGAGTGGTCTGGACAGAGGAGAGAATAATGGGAGGCTGTTCCAGTGGTGGAGGAACTGATGACTTGAGGTCACAAATACAAATTAAAGGGGAAAATATATAATATGAACACAAGGAATATCTTTTATTATGCAGTGTGTGGTTGGAATCTGGATTCCACTGCCTGCAAAAGTGGTGGAAGTACTTGGATCTACTGTGCCCGTCAAGAGGAAACTGAAGAAATACATGTTGAGAAAAATTTAAGAGTACAGGGAAGAAGTGAAAGGGAAGGAAATAGTGAGACAAGCATGAGCTCTCTGTGCCATAAGCATTCTATGATAACATTTGTGAAACTAATCAAATGCTACTTTGTTCACAAAAACAGCATGCTGGAGAAACTCAGCGTGTCAAGGGAAATAGACAGACAATGCTGCCTGATCCGTTAAGTTCCTCCAGTTGTCTGCTTTATGCTCAAGATTGAAGCATCTGCCGTCTCTTGTGTCTCGATATCCCTATTTTTCTCACTACTGCAGAAAAGAGAATTATTTCGGATCTATAATAATAATGAACGAATGATCTATTTAAGCTTAACAATCATTTTTTGTGTGAATTTTATCGCACTTTCAGTTTGTTTTCTAGCAGAATCAATGAAATATTGCAGTGCCGACAGACTTCATTAGCCTATGGAAACCACACCCATTCTAAGGAACAGCAATCCAGCTGGTCTGACTCTCTCAGCCTTTCTACACAGCCCCACAATTCTATTGCCATTCAAATTCTCATCCAGTTCCCATTTGAACATGCTCACAGCATCAAAATGGTTCTTTGGGGAATGACCATGGTCTTAGGTCACTGAGGGACTACCCCCTGTATAACAACGGCTCAAACATTACAATGATGCAATGTTTATGGATGAGACATTAATTATGTTTTTCAATTGTAAAAGAATGTATTGAATTGCTCAGGACAATAATTGTAGATAATGATATGTTTGGAATACATGCTGACCAAGTTGGCAGTCTGGGCTATTTTCATTTGCCTGCATTTGGTCCATTTCCTTTTAAATCCTTCCTGTTCAATGGGAAAAGATGTACATATTGTCTTTGTTGTATGCAGAGATTATTTTAATCGGGAACGTGATTGTTTCCAACATCAGATTAGAAACCTCTAGCCTCAAAATTGCTAGACTTACAAGGTATGGAACAGGTCCAGTGGCTCGGTCCAGTACAACTGAGAGGCATCAAATACCACGTCAGCAGGCAGTTATGTGTGTCAGTGCCTGATCTGCAGCACATGCTGCACTTTTGCTCTGTTGTGTGCAGAAACAGAAGTTAAAGATGCACTGAGCATCAGCCAGCAGATGCAATAGTTCAACATGGCACTGTCCTCCACGTTGGTCGATAGCACATCTGAAATTAGCTGGTGTTGCCCAAATTCATTTTGGCACATCTTAAATGGGAACTGCTCATTGATTCTAACAACTGCTGGAAATCATTGTGCAGCTTTGGCCAGACATGGAAATCAGAAGCTACAAACTTAAAAAACTGCAGATGTGAGAGTAATCTGAGAGTAATCAATTTTTTAACTGATAAAATTGCATCCACCCGCATGTCTGGGATGAGGGAGGAAACCAGAGCACCCAAAGGAAACAAGGAGAACGTGCAAACTCCATTTGGACATCACCTGAGGTCAGGATTAAACTTGGGTCTCCATCACTGAGGCAGCAGCTTTACCAGCTGCCACGCTGTGATGGTGAAGTAGTGAAGTTCTCTGCACAATGTGTGTTAGAAAGCCCTCAAATTGGCCAAAGGTAATAAGGATAGTGCCAGAATTAAAGTGTTGGAAATATGGATACATTTTTATTAAAAACCTAATCCACCACACAGGCCAAATCAAATACAGCGAACAAATCTGTAAATCCCATCTCCCAACAACTTTATCATTACATGTGTATTACTTTATTCTCACAGAGAGCGGTGAATCTCTTGAATTCTCTGCCACAGAAGGTAGTTGAGGCCAGTTCATTGGCTATATTTAAGAGGGAGTTAGATGTGGCCCTTGTGGCTAAAGGGATCAGGGGGTATGGAGAGAAGGCAGGTACAGAATACTGAGTTGGATGATCAGTCATGATCATATTGAATGGTGGTGCAGGCTCGAAGGGCCGAATGGCCTACTCCTGCACCTAATTTCTATGTTTCTCCAGTCCTCTTTGAAAAATTCCTAACATACATATATTCTACTAGTATGGAAGGTTAGAACATTGGGATCTAACTGGATGCAAAAGTAGGAGAGTGTTAGTGGAGGGCTGTTATTCAGATAAGAAGCTTGTGAATAATGATGTGTGGCAGGAATGGGTTCTGGTCCCCTCTGTTGCTTGTCAAATAAATTCATGATAAAACTGTTGATTCCATGATTATTAAATGTACAGATAACACCAACATTGGTGGTAGAGTGGGCAATGAAGAAGGTAACTCAAAATGTGGATTAATTAAGAAAGTGGACAAATGAATGACAATAGACAATAGTCAATAGATGCAGGAGTAGGCCATTCGGCCCTTCGAGCCAGCACCACCATTCCAATGTGATCATGGCTGGTCATCCCCAATCAGTACCCCATTCCAGCCTTCTCCCCATATCCCCTGACCCCGCAATCTTTAAGAGCTCTATCTAGCTCTCTCTTGAAAGTATCCAGAGAACCAGCCTCCACTGCCCTCTGAGGCAGAGAATTCCACAGACTCACAACTTTCTATGTGAAAAATGGCAGATGGAATTTAACTCACTATGAAGTGTAAAGTGATACACTTTAGGAAGTTAAATCAGGCCAAGCATTGCACAGAGAATGGGAGGATCCTGGGGACTGTTATTGAACAAAGAGATCTGGGGATCAAATAAAATATTTCTCTGAAAGTGGCAATATAGGTAGACAGGGTGAAGAAGCCAAATGGCATGCTAGCCTTCAAAGACTGCAGCAGTGAGTTGAGACATCGTGTTACAGCAGTGCAAATTATTGGTTAGACTGCACGTGGAGTATTGTTTGCACTTTTGGTTACCCTCTGTGTAATTAAGATGCAATTAAGCTAGAGAGGGTGCAGAGACAATTCACAAGGATGTTGCCTAGACTGAAGGGTTTGAGATAGAAGAAGAGAATGGATAGACCCAAGAGAATGGATAGGTTGGGATTGCTTTTCCTGGTGCAAAGAAGTGACCTTACCAAGGTTTTAAAAATATGAGGATGATAAATAGAATAGATATCCAGTATTTACTCCAGGGTATGGAGACTCTACTGCAAATGTAGGCAAATGGGATTGGTTTAGAAGACATCTGGTTCGGCATGGCTCAAGAGGCTGAATTGTCTGCTATATAACTATGAATCTACTTCACACACATATGACCTCACCCAATTAATAGATTACAAGAATTCGCAGATGCTGAACTGTGGCAGACTTATCACATATTTTGCATAAAAGGTATTTATTATCTTTCATCTCTCTTCCAGAATCCCAGCAACAATGAATAAAGACTGGACTTCCTGGAGAAGAGGGGCTGTCCATTATTAACCTGGCTGCCAGCGACGACATGATCAGTAGCAGCACAAAGACTGTTGTGAAAATCATGTGGTTACATCTAATCCTCTTTCTCTCATCCCTCTTACCCCTCATCTCATAATTGCAGTGATTTACAAGATCCAGATGCTATATCCATGCAACTCTGACAATTGTTGGTCAGAAGAAGGTTTTTTGTAGACAATCATACCACATTCACCACCATTCATTACTCCTCAGATTATGAAGCACTGCAAATCCAAATGCAACAAAACCTGGTTAATATCGAGGCTTGGACTGATGAGTGGGAAGTAACATTTGCATCACACAAGAACCACATAATGATGATAGTCAACAAGGGAAAATCAAGCTAATACTCCTGACATACATGGTATTAACAAATCCAACACTATCAATGCCTTGAGGTCATAAGCTAGAAATCCTCAAGCAAGTAACTCACCTTCTAACTCCTTCTAAGTCCAAAGTATGTCCACCATCTACAAGACTTGGCACAAATGTAATGTAATACTCTCCGTTTGCCTGGGTAAGTGACCACACTCAAGAAGATCAACTCCAAACAGGACATGGCGCCTGCTTGATTCACTCATACTCACATCCAGTCATTCCATCACAGATGTATAATTGCAGCAGTTTGGACCATCTACAGGATGCACTGCAGTTACTCAGCAAGACATATCAAGATTTCTTCGACACACCTTCCAAGACCACAAGCTCCATATGTTAGAAGGACAACGGCAGCAAAAGCATGGAAACACCACAAACTGGAAGTTGCCCTCCAAGCCACACACCATCCTGACTTGTAAATATACTGCCTTTCCTTCATGGTCATTAAATCAGTACCCTAGAAGTCCCTCCCTAACATTGTGGATATAGCCACAGCTCAAGTACTGCAGCGTTACAAGCAGGCAGATTCTCAAGAATATGTAGGGACGGGCAATCAAATGCAGCTCAGACCACAAAGCCCTTCCCTTCAATGATTAATAAATAATAAGATTCTGAGGGCAGGAGATTCAGATTATTGGTGAAATTCAGAAGGATGGTACATATGTTCTTTTGAAGTTTTAAGTACAGAATCTTTATGTCCCTGTTCGGATGAAAGGAAAGAGTAATAATTGGAAAGAGCCATGGTTTTCAAGGGAAAATGGACACTTGGTTCGGAAAAAGAAAGAGATCTACAATAATTATAGGCAGCATGGAGTAAATTAGGTGCTTGAGGAGTATAAAGAATCTTAAGAAAGAAATTAGAAAAGCTAAAAGAAGATATGAGATTGCTTTCGCAAGTAAGGTGAAAGTAAATCCAAAGGGTTTCTACAGCTATATTAATAGCAAAAGGATAACGAGGGATAAAATTGGTCCATTGGAGAGTCAGAGTGGACGGCTATCTGCAGAGCCAAAAGAGATGGGGGAGATATTGAACAATTTCTTTTCTTCGGCATTCACCAAGGAGAAGGATATTGAATTATGTGAGGTAAGGGAAACAAGTAGGGTAGCTATGGAAACTATGAGGATCAAAGAAGATGAAGTACTGACACTTTTGAAAAATATAAAAGTGGATGAGTCTCCAGGTCGTGACAGGATATTCCCTAGGACATTGAGGGAAGTTAGTGTAGAAATAGCAGGGGCTATGACAGAAATATTTCAAACGTCATTAGAAACGGGAATGGTGCCAGAGGATTGGCGTACTGCGCATGTTGTTCCATTGTTTAAAAAGGGTTCTAAGAGTAAACCTAGCAATTATAGACTGTTAGTTTGACATCAGTGGTGGCAAATTAATGGAAAGGATACTTAGAGATGAAATTATATAATCATCTGGATAAACAGGGTCTGATTAGGAACAGTCAACATGGATTTATGCCTGGAAGGTCATGTTTGAAGAGGTTACTAGGGAGATTGATGAGGGTAAAGCGGTGGATGTTCCTGGGATGTCAGGAATGTCTTATGAAGAAAGACTGGATAGACTTGGTTTATACTCTCTAGAATTTAGGAGATTGAGAGGGGATCTTATAGAAACTTACAAAATTCTTAAGGGGTTGGACAGGCTAGATGCAGGAAGATTGCTCCCGATGTTGGGGAAGTCCAGGACAAGGGGTCACAGCTTAAGGATAAGGGGGAAATCCTTTAAAACCGAGATGAGAAGAACTTTTTTCACACAGAGAGTGGTGAATCTCTGGAACTCCCTGCCACAGAGGGTAGTCGAGGCCAGTTCATTGGCTATATTTAAGAGGGAGGTAGATGTGGCCCTTGTGGCTAAGGGGATCAGAGGGTATGGAGAGAAGGCAGGTACGGGATACTGAGTTGGATGATCAGCCATGATCATATTGAATGGCGGTGCAGGCTCGAAGGGCCGAATGGCCTACTCCTGCACCTAATTTCTATGTTTCTATGTTGTCTATATGGACTTCAGTAAGGCCTTTGACAAGGTTCCACATGGAAGTTTGGTTAAGAAGGTTCAATTGTTGGGTATTAATAGTGGAGTAGCAAGATGGATTCAACAGTGGCTGAATGGGAGATACCAGAGAGTAATGGTGGATAACTGTTTGTCAGGTTAGAGGCCGGTGACTAGTGGGGTGTCTCAGGGATCTGTGTTGGGTCCACTGTTGTTTGTCATATTTGTCAACGATTTGGATGATGGTGCAGTAAGTATGCAGATGTTACTAAGATAGGTGGGGTTGTGGATAATGAAGTAGATTTTCAAAGTCTACAGAGAGATTTAGGCCACTTTGAAGAGTGGGCTGAAAGATGGCAGATGGAGTTTATTGCTGATAAGTGTGAGGTGCTACATCTTGGCAGGACAAATCAAAATAGGGCGTACATGGTAAATGGTAGCGAATTGAGGAATGCAGTTGAACAGAGGGATCTAGGAATAACTGTGCATAGTTCCCTGAAGGTGGAATCTCATGTAGATAGGGTGGTAAAGAAAGCTTTTGGTGTGCTGGCCTTTATAAATCAGAGCATTGAGTATAGAAGTTGGGATGTAATGTTAAAATTGTACAAGGCATTGGTGAGGCCAATTCTGGAGTATGGTGTACAATTCTGGTCGCCTAATTATAGGAAAGATGTCAACAAAATAGAGAGAGTACAGAGATTTACTAGAATGTTGCCAAGGTTTCAGCACCTACGTTACAGAGAAAGGTTGAACAAGATAGGTCTTTATTCTTTGGAGTGCAGAAGGTTAAGTGGAGACTTGATAGAGGTCTTTAAAATTATGAGAGGGATAGACAGAGTTAACGTGGATAAGCATTTTCCATTGAGAGTAGGGAAGATTCAAACAAGAGGACATGATTTGAGAATTAAGGGACAATTTAGGGGCAACATGAGGGGGAACTTCTTTACTCAGAGAGTGGTAGCTGTGTGGAATGAGCTTCCAGTTGAGGTGGCGAAGGCAGGTTCGTTTTTATCATTTAAAAATAAATTGGATAGGTATATGGATGGGAAAGGAATGGAGGGTTATGGTCTGAGTGCAGGTAGATGGGACTAGGTGAGTGTAAGTGTTCGGCACGGACTAGAAGAGCCGAGATGGCCTGTTTCCGTGCTGTCATTGTTATATGGTTATATTGTTATATCTATATATTACTAAAACTCTCTTCTTGTTTGTTAGTGAGTCTGTCTGTCTGTTATTCATGCCCTGAATTATGCCAAAACGGTACACGATAGCGCTAAAGATTTTGGACCACCTTACTCACTATTGTCTTGTGGTGTGTTTTTATCATGTTTTGTTCACATTGATATTATTCACATTTTTAACTTTACAAAATCCAGTTTCAGAAACACTGCAGTGGCAGTTACAGCTATGACATCACAATGGGATCTCATTGACATTAAAAAAAAACTAGCTGTCCCCGAAAAAAAGCACTCTGGACACAGACATGTACTGGGCCCAGAGCCGCACTCCTCCCTCCCCCTCTCGCGGCTCCAGAGCTCGAACCAACCACAGCCCAGGGTCCTGAGCACAGCTGGACAAAGACACGGACATAGACTGACTGATTTTCAGTTATTTTAAAATGCCACGCCTGCAGAGCCGCAGGCGGGGGAGGGGGAGGGGGAGGGAGAGGTAACCAGCTGCGGGAGGAGGGAGGGAGAGGGAGAAGCCTCCTTGCGGGCCTGGAGCAACAGCCCCCAGACACCACATCAGCTCGAACCACAGCCCAGGGCCCTGAACGTGGCTGGACACAGACGCAGACACAGACACGGACTAGAACTGGAGCCGTGCTCCTCCCTCCCCCTCACACAGCTCCAGAGCTCAA
Source organism: Amblyraja radiata (assembly GCF_010909765.2). Lineage (NCBI taxonomy): Eukaryota > Metazoa > Chordata > Chondrichthyes > Rajiformes > Rajidae > Amblyraja > Amblyraja radiata. The sequence continues at coordinate 111,779,657 of NC_045959.1, read as the reverse complement.
ACCACAGCCCAGGGCCTTGAGCGTGGCTGGACAAAGACACGGACACAGGCACAGACTGGGCCCGGAGCCGTACTCTTTCCTCCCGCTCCCGCAGCTCCAGACCTGAATATTGCGTTGGGGGAACGAGGCCCAACGGATCCCACTTGGGGTAGAGAGGGGAGAGGGATTATGGACAATGTTAACAAAGACAGGACTCCAAGTCCAATGAGAGATTTGTAACATTGTTGTAAGAGAGGGAATGGGTAGTCGACGAGGAGAAGATTGTTGTTTAATGGGGAGAAGAGGGGGGTAGGGAGGGGAGAGAGGTTATGGAGGGAAGGAGGGAGTAACTGAGGGTAGGGGAAAGGAGAGGGAGGGAGAGGTGAGGGAGGGAGTGGGGGAAGGGAGGGGCAGGGGGGAAAGAAGAGGAAGGGTGAAGAGGGCGAGGGAGTGCTGGGGTTGAGGGGAAATGCCTGCGCAGTTGGGGGCTATCGGTGAGTGGTCGAATATTGCGCAGGAGGTACGGGTTGCATTGGGGGAACGGGTGAGTGGTGGAATATTGCGTTGGGGGAACGGGGCCCAATGGGTCACACTTGGTCAATTCACTTATAAAGCCACAAATTAATTTAAGACTGTCAGCATGGAAAGATCAGGGCTAAAAAAGTAAAGAATCTTTTGATGAGTTAACAATGATCTTAGCACATTTGATGTAGTCTACGTGGATTTTAAGGCGGCTTTTGTCTAGAACTCTTCTGACTGACTGGTTAAGGAAGAAAAACCCTTGGGAACTTTGGGAGTGGTAAATTGGATCCACCTCTGTGCAGGAAATGAAATGTTTTGGTGGATGATCGTTTTAGTGACTGGAAGGCTGTCTGCGATGGAACTCTACAGGTTCCAGTGGGGATTTTTTTGCTTTGCTTATCAATTATTTAGTCTTAAATATAGTGAGTATGATTATATTGTAGATGCGACCAATAAATAAAATGCCCTAGATTCAATGCAAGAATTTCACATTTCTAACACCCATTCCACAAACAAATGCTTCTAACTTCTCTAATGAATTACCTGGATCTGAGTCTGCTATATCTCATTTTGCCAGCTACCCCTAACCAAATATGTATCCATGCCAAATTATGTACCACATTAAATGCAGCAAGATCTTCACATAATGACTTCAGCAGAAAGAAAGCAAACCCAGCTGTGATCTTGACTCTCCGTAATGTAATCAATTGCTTACATTTATAAAAATAGTTAAATAGTTCCCAAGTTTTTTCTGGTCTCTTGCAATTCTCCATCTTTTAGGTCATGTTTTACACTTTTTCTGTTCAACTGTCATAACTTTGTGTAAAAATGAAAAGTGTAAACTCATTATAGCATTACATGTGAGGATGTGTTGCTGCCTCATATTTCAGCACCTTAGATCAGATTTAGCACCAGACTTTATTATGTGTCAAACTTAATCATGGCATGTTGTCTCATTTCATTTCTGGTAACAAAGGAACAATCTTTTTATTAATTTTAAAGCAATATCAAAATAGTGTTACTTCTCAAATAAGCATTTACTAATTGGCATTGATTTGATATTCGCAGTTGATAGCATTAAGTTTGTACTGCTTTTTGTTGACATATGTTGGGTGTATGGTTGCAGCACATTGTTGGAATGTACCTCATCCTGCAATGATCTTGGAAACTGTGACAGAACCTGTTTCAAAGCCCCCATTGATTCATTTTGCCTTAACAAGACCCACTGCTGAACCAGGTAACCTTGTGAGTACCGATGCCAGACCATTGAAACACTGGATGTTCATTCAATATCTCAAATGTGTTCATTTGCTTCTTCTGCACGACGAGTGTAGAGATTTTGCTATTTGGTTAAATGTGTGAACATACAAGCATTCAGCATCAGCCTCGAGCACAGCAAATTTGCTTTTTGGAAGCTGATAATGTGATAATTAAATTGCTCACAGACACCTTGTTGATGGCATTTGCTGAAGATTTGAAAACCCTTTTACAATTATACCTTCCTGCAGGGGAATCAGCACTGGAAGCGCAATGATCAGATTGGAGTTATTTTTGAAAGCATGTATTAAAATTTTATGTGGAGTGAAATGGGACAAGACCCGTTTCCTTTCTACTGCACAATGATTTATTACTCCAAAAGACCACAGAACTAATTAGCAGAGTAATTAATTAATATAAATTTGCATATTTGCATTCGCAATTAGTGCAGTCAACTGATTAGTCTGAAATGGGAAGTTTGACTCATCAGATGTTAGTGTCTGCTGGACCGGAAAAATGCTGCCAGATGAGGCAGATAAATAAACAGGGCGCATGTGCAAAAGTCGTCTTTGTTGTAAAAATGAACCCACTCAAGTAATGAGGTCCTTATACCAAAGCAAATGAGAAAATTCCATGTGATTATTATAAAGACTACAAAATTATTGAACTTCACTGAGCTATGCCTGTGAAGATAGTGTCACAACCTTCATGGTTTTACAATAAGAAAATTACCAGCATTTTATTTAAAGACAATCAAAGACTAAAAGGCTCTACCTTAACTGTAAAATCAACATTTTAAATTGTGTATATGATTATGTTTCATATACATCCATAAAAGTCATTGTACATTTCCCATTCTGGATTTCTAAATATATACCTTCCTTAATTCTCTTATTCATCCACAGTTTATCCTCCAGTGTCACTTTAATCCTTACCCATAGCGTGCCCATCCCCATCTTTGTTTCACATGGTTGTTTTTGTTTCCTGCCTCACGTAGATTCAAAGAATAACATGGCACTAAGGGAAGTCACTCAATCCATTGTGTTTGAGTTCTCTGACTGAATTACTAAATCAATCCACTACCTTTCATTTTCCTGGAAATGTTATCTTTACAAGAAAATTATCTAGTTTTGCCTTTACAAATATTGAATTCAATTCCATATTGGGTTTTCGCCATCTTTTAAGTTGTAAGCTCCACATCATAAAGGAATCTCTGTCCTTATGCACCAATCTTTTTGTGGGTATGGATTCAAGTTTCTGGATCATTGGGACCTCTTTTGGGGAAGGTGCGACCTGTACAGAAAGGACGGGCTGCACTTGAACTCAAGGGGGACCAATATCCTGGCGGGGAGATTTGCAAAGGCTACTGGGGAGACTTTAAACTAGTATGGTTGGGGGGAGGGACTCAAATTGGGAAAGCTAGCAGTCAGTGTGTGAAGCAGGGGGCAGAGAATGGTAGCACTCTGACCCAAAATGTAGGGGAGAGAGAAGAAAAAGAAAATAATCAGAGAATAAGAGAGGGTGGGTTTCTTAAATGTGTATATTTTAATGCTAGGAGCATTGTAAGAAAAGTGGATGAACTTAGAGCCTGGATTGACACCTGGAAGTATGTGTGATAGAATTGGAGGGGCAAGAGGTGGAGGTGTTGCATTGCTTATCAGGGAAGATATTACAGCAGTGCTTTGGCAGGATAGATTAGAGGGCTCGTCTAGGGAGGCTATTTGGGTGGAACTGAGAAATGGGAAAGGGGTAGCAACACTTATAGGGGTGTATTATAGACCGCCAAATGGGGAGCGAGAATTGGAAGAGCAAATATGTAAGGAGATTGCAGATATTAGTAGTAAGCACAAGGTAGTGATTGTGGGAGATTTCAATTTTCCACACATAGACTGGGAAACACATTCTGTAAATGGGCTGGATGGGTTGGAGTTTGTAAAATGTGTGCAGGATAGTTTTTTGCAACAATACATAGAAGTACCTACTAGAGAAGGGGCGGTACTGGACCTCCTGTTAGGAAATGAGATGGGTCAGGTGGCAGAGGTATGCGTTGGGGAACAGTTCGGGTCCAGTGATCACAATACCATTAGTTTCAATATAATTATGGAGAGGGACAAAACTGGACCTAGGGTTGAGATTTTTGATTGGAGAAAGGCTAACTTTGAGGAGATGCGAAAGGATTTAAAAGGAGTAAATTGGGACAGTTTGTTTTATGGGAAAGATGTGGAAGAGAAATGGAGTACATTTAAAGGTGAAATTTTAAGAGTACAGAATCTTTATGTCCCTGTTCGGTTGAAAGGAAATCGTAAAAATTGTAAAGAGCCATGGTTTTTAAGGGAAATTGGACACTTGGTTCGGAAAAAGAGGGATATCTACAATAGTTATAGGCAGCATGGAGTAAATGAGGTGCTTGAGGAGTATAAAGAATGTAAAAAGAATCTTAAGAAAGAAATTAGAAAAGCTAAAAGAAGATATGAGGTTGCTTTGGCAAGTAAGGTAAAAGTAAATCCGAAGGGTTTCTACCGCTATATTAATAGCAAAAGGATAACGAGGGATAAAAATTGGTCCATTAGAGAGTCAGAGTGGCCAACTATCTGCAGAGCCAAAAGAGATGGGGGAGATATTGAACAGTTTCTTTTCTTCGGTATTCACCAAGGAGAAGGATATTGAATTATGTGAGGTAAGGGAAACAAGTAGAGTAGCTATGGAAACTATGAGGATCAAAGAAGAGGAAGTACTGACACTTTTGAGAAATATAAAAGTGGATAAGTCTCCAGGTCCGGACAGGATATTCCCTAGGACATTGAGGGAAGTTAGTGTAGAAATAGCAGGGGCTATGGCAGAAATATTTCAAATGTCATTAGAAACGGGAATAGTGCCGGAGGATTGGCGTACTGCGCAAGTTGTTCCATTGTTTAAAAAGGGGTCTAAGAGTAAACCTAGCAATTATAGACCTATTAGTTTGACGTCAGTGGTGGGCAAATTAATGGAAAGAATACTTAGAGATAATATATATAAGCATCTGGATAAACAGGGTCTGATTAGGAATAGTCAACATGGATTTGTGCCTGGAAGGTCATGTTTAACTAATCTTCTTGAATTTTTTGAAGATGTTACTCGGGAAATTGATGAGGGTAAAGCAGTGGATGTTGTGTATATGGACTTCAGTAAGGCCTTTGACAAGGTTCCTCATGGAAGGTTGGTTAATAAGGTTCAATGGTTGGGTATTAATGGTGGAGTAGCAAGATGGATTCAACAGTGGCTGAATGGGAGATGCCAGAGAGTAATGGTGGATGGTTGTTTGTCAGGTTGGAGGCCAGTGACGAGTGGGGTGCCACAGGGATCTGTGTTGGGTCCACTGTTGTTTGTCATGTACATCAATGATCTGGACGATGGTGTGGTAAATTGGATTAGTAAGTATGCAGATGATACTAAGATAGGTGGGGTTGCGGGTAATGAAGTAGAGTTTCAAAGTCTACAGAGAGATTTATGCCAGTTGGAAGAGTGGGCTGAAAGATGGCAGATGGAGTTTAATGCTGATAAGTGTGAGGTGCTACATCTTGGCAGGACAAATCAAAATAGGACGTACATGGTAAATGGTAGGGAATTGAAGAATGTAGGTGAACAGAGGGATCTGGGAATAACTGTGCACAGTTCCATGAAAGTGGAATCTCATGTAGATAGGGTGGTAAAGAAAGCTTTTGGTGTGCTGGCCTTTATAAATCAGAGCATTGAGTATAGAAGTTGGGATGTAATGTTAAAATTGTACAAGGCATTGGTGAGGCCAATTCTGGAGTATGGTGTACAATTTTGGTCGCCTAATTATAGGAAGGATGTCAACAAAATAGAGAGAGTACAGAGGAGATTTACTAGAATGTTGCCTGGGTTTCAGCAACTAAGTTACAGAGAAAGGTTGAACAAGTTAGGGCTTTATTCTTTGGAGCGCAGAAGGTTAAGGGGGGACTTGATAGAGGTTTTTAAAATGATGAGAGGGATAGACAGAGTTGACGTGGAAAAGCTTTTCCCACTGAGTAGGGAAGATTCAAACAAGGGGACATGACTTGAGAATTAAGGGACTGAAGTTTAGGGGTAACATGAGGGGGAACTTCTTTACTCAGAGAGTGGTAGCTGTGTGGAATGAGCTTCCAGTGAAGGTGGTGGAGGCAGGTTCGTTTTTATCATTTAAAAATAAATTGGATAGTTATATGGATGGGAAAGGAATGGAGGGTTATGGTCTGAGCGCAGGTATATGGGACTAGGGGAGATTATGTGTTCGGCACGGACTAGAGGGGTCGAGATGGCCTGTTTCCGTGCTGTAATTGTTATATGGTTATATTATATGGTTAATCTTCCTGCCAATGGAAACAATTTCTAAATTCTTCAAATATCTTCCCTAACCTTCTTTGTTCCATGAACAATAATACCATTTAATAATCCCTTCATCACATCCCTGCTACGAATCTCACTAATAAAATATAAACCAAGTGTAAAAATAATTGTTTCTATCTGCCAAACTATTCCCCAAGTACTTATTAACACAACATTACAATATTGATCATGCAGCAACTCTACATTTATTATGTCTACGTGGAATCTTCTTTGGAACTCTTCCTCTGGAGACCGGTCATACCCCTCCCCCTCAGTCTTACATGTCTCAAAATTGTCCATTTTCCTGGCATTTGCTCATTGATATCCAATAAACTTCACGTGTAATATTTCACTTAACCTGAACCAATGTTGTTCTATGCTTTCAAATTTATTTCTCCGTTTTATATCCATGCCTTGTATGAAGCAAAATTCAACTCCATAGGAACTCCCTTTAAGACACCCTGATGCCCCCTTGTCTCTGGAAATTGGAATAAAGATGCAGGCGAAAATGCAGAATGATAACTTGATCAAGATGTTTGATTTTATGTACTGAATAAATGTTATGTGATAAAGATCAGATAAATTATGATATCAGTCAGCCATGATTTGAAGTGTATAGTGCTGTTTTCAAATGCCATGCATCATTATATGTCATGTTATAATTTCACACCACTGAAAATAACCAAAATGTCTTCTTAATTTGAAGCAAATTCATTCCTAGGCTTGGATGGCGTGGTAGGGGTTTGGAATTGTTTGTGGCTCAGTGAATAAAGAGAGTTCATGTGCAGCAGAAGAGGATGCCTGAAGGGGAATGGAGAGGGCTCTCAGCAAGCAAACATACCTACCGAGGAGCTTTAGGGAGCAGTCCTCTCATCTCAAATCCAGCAATAACTTGCATTGGAGACTACTTTGAATTTCTTTGGAGAGGCCGAGACTGAATTCTATCCATTGCAGCAGCCCAAACTACAGACTTAAAGTAGAGAAAGACCTCAGTGTGCGATCACAGAAAATCATCATGTAGCTTGGATTATATTGTAGTGGTTGTCACGATTCCATCATTCTGCAACCTCAGATGTTCCAGAGAACTTATTGCCCTTCGAGAGCATTCATTCAACATAGTGTTCTTCAAGAGCCGCAACACCACCACCTCCTTGATCTCAAAACGCCCTAGCCCATTTGTCTTCTCCACACTAATCTCACTGTCCTCCAAGCCCTTCTCATTAGTGAATTCTGAAGCAAAGTATTCACTTAGTAAGTACCTTGCCTATTCCAATGAGTCCAAGAGCCCCTCCTTTATCCTTGAGTGTCGTACCTTCTCCCAAGTTATCTTGTTCATATTTGGGAGAAGGTATGACACTCAAGGATAAAGGAGGGACTTTTGGACTCATGGGATATAGGCAAGGCAGGGCTCAAAATTAACAGTTGCCCGGGTGCCAATGGCCACCTAAAGTCCTGCCGGGCAACCTAAAAGCCGTGTCATTTTGCCCGGCTTGGCAAGCACCCGGGACACCTATCGTTCAACTCTGAGTGGGCCCCCCTCTCTATCTCTCTCCATCTTCACCCACCATCCGTGTCCGGGCCGCTGGGTCTCCGGCCGCTTCTCATCCGCCGGCAAGGCCGGCTGCCTTGCACATGCGCACTGCCACGGCCAGCACATCCTCAGCTGCCCTGCACATGCGCACTGACACGACCTGCACATGCGCACTGCCACGGCCTGCACATCCTTCCCCTGCACATGCGCACAACCACGGCCAGCACATCATCGGCCGCCCTGCACATGTGCACTGCCACGGTAACTGGTCGGCGCCGAGTACTTTCTCCCTCCCTTTGCATTGTGGGAGATCTGGCTGCCATTGCTGTCCGATCGCCGCCTCGCTGCGACCGCTGAAACACAACGCAGAATCACTTCCTGGAGTACCTCTTGCTTCTTGGTTTCCTGATCCTCCAAAAATAATCCAAATGAAATTTAAACCACCAAACTCCAAACTCTGAACAATAACAACCTATTGCACTTTGTCTGTTTATTTATTGTGTATATATATGGTAAAAAGACACAATGAACTTTTATCTCCTGTTCTGTATTATGTTTACATATTCTGTTGTGCTGCAGCAAGCAAGAATTTCATTGTCCTATCTGGAACACATGAGAATAAAACTCTCTTGACTGACTTGGACTTAAGCAAAAAAAGGGTTCTTGGGAAAAAAGAGCTATCTTAAATTTAGTTGGGTCTGGTTGGGTAACTATGGTAGGGTGAAGACTATTCCATGCTTTAATTGTGTGGGGGAACTCCATGGAGCAGCCAGCATCTCTGGATAGAAGAAATTGGGTGATGTTTCGGGTAGAGACCCTTCTTTAGACTCCCTCTGGTTTTAGTGTTTTTAGTTTAATTTAAAGATACAGCGTACAAACAGGCCCTTCAGCCCACCGAGTCCATGCCAACCACTGATCACCCGTACACCAGTTCTATCCCACACATTAGCGACGTAAGTCAAGAGTCAAGAGTGTTTTATTTTCTTACATCCCTGTTAGAACAATGAAATCTTTACTTGCAGCAGCACAACAGAATATGTAAACATAGTACTCTGTAAACAATGTAATAATCGAGAAAACAAAACAGTGTATATTTATCCGCAAGAAATGCAACACCTGTCCCTTCACCTCCCCCCTCGACTCCATTCAAGGACCCAAGCAGTCGTTCCAGGTGCGACAAAGGTTCACCTGTATCTCCTCCAACCTCATCAACTGCATCCGCTGCTCTAGATGTCAGCTGATTTACATCGGGGAGACTAAGCGGAGGTTGGGCGATCGTTTCGCCGAACACCTCCGCTCAGTCCGCAATAACCTACCTGAACTCCCGGTGGCTCAGCACTTCAACTCCCCCTCCCATTCCCAATCCGACCTCTCTGTCCTGGGTCTCCTCCATTGCCAGAGTGAGCAACACCGGAAATTGGAGGAACAGCACCTCATATTCCGCCTGGGTTGCTTGTGTCCGGATGGCATGAACATTGAATTCTCCCAATTTTGCTAGCCCTTGCCGTCTCCTCCCCTTCCTTAACCCTCGAGCTGTCTCCTCCCATCCCCCCGCCCTCGGGCTCCTCCTCCTCCCTTTTTCCTTCCTTCTCCCCCCCACCCCCCATCAGTCTGAAGAAGGGTTTCGGCCCGAAACGTCGCCTGTTTCCTTCGCTCCATAGATGCTGCTGCATCCGCTGAGTTTCTCCGGCATTTTTGTGTACCTTCGATCTTCCAGCATCTGCAGTTCCTTCTTGAACACATAGTGTATATTTATATATGAATATGTAAATATATATATGTGTGTGTGTGTGTGTGTGTGTGTGTGTGTGTGTGTGTGTGTGTGTGTGTGTGTGTGTGTGTGTGTGTGTGTGTGTGTGTGTGTGTGTGTGTGTGTGTGTGTATAATATACATACCCACATACACGCACACACACACACACACACAATTTCCCTCCTGGGATTAATAAAGTTCTATCGTATAGTATCGTGTGTGTAGGAAGGAACTGCAGATGCTGGTTTAAACCGAAGATAGACACAAAAAGCGGGAGTAACTCAACAGGTCAGACAGAATGTTCAAAAGGGAACTGCAGATGCTGGAATATCGAAGGTACACAAAATTGCTGGGGAAACTCAGCGGTTGCAGCAGCATCTATGGGGCGAAGGAAATAGGCGACGTTTCGGGCCGAAACCCTTCTTCAGACTGATGGGGGGTGGGGGAAAGAAAGAAGGAAAAGGGGAGGAGGAGGAGGAGCCCGAGGGCGGGCGGATGGGAGGGTGGGAGGAGACAGCTAGAGGGTTAAGGAAGGGGAGGAGACAGCAAGGGCTAGCCAAATTGGGAGAATTCTATGTTAATGCCATAAGGACGCAAGGTCCCCAGACGGAATATGAGGTGCTGTTCCTCCAATTTCCGCTGTTGCTCACTCTGGCAATGGAGGAGACCCAGGACAGAGAGGTCGGATTGGGAATGGGAGGGGGAGTTGAAGTGCTGAGCCACCGGGAGGTCAGGTAGGTTATTGCGGACTGAGCGGAGGTGTTCGGCGAAACGATCGCCCAACCTACGCTTGGTCTCACCGATGTAAATCAGCTGACATCTAGAGCAGCGGATGCAGTAGATGAGGTTGGAGGAGATACAGGTGAACCTTTGTCGCACCTGGAACGACTGCTTGGGACCTTGGATGGAGTCGAGGGAGGAGGTGAAGGGACAGGTGTTGCATTTCTTGCGGTTGCAACGGAAAGTGCCCGGGGAGGGGGTGGTGCGGGAGGGAAGGGAAGAATTGACACAAGGTCAGACAGAATCTTTGGACAAAAGGAAAATATTACGTGTTGGTTGGTTCTGAAAAAGGTTCCTGCACATCTTTGGAATGTGGAAGGAAACAAGAGCACCCGGAGAAAACCCATGCGATCAAAGGGAAAAGGAGCAAACTCCATAGAGACAGCACCCATATTCAGGATCAATTCTGGGTCACTGGCACTTTTAGGCAGCAACTTTATGGCCAATGTACTGCCCCATAGTCTTGAACTGAATTAAAACATACAGTAGCTGTAAAGGGGGACTTAGCGTAACTAAGAGATTTAAGATTGAAAATGGATAGTTTATTTTTTTTAGTTATCAACGTATAATTTTTTGTGTGTTGGAAAACAAAATATAGTGGCACAGCTGGTAGACTTGCTGCCTCACACGCCAGAGATCTGCGTTCGATCCTGTCCTCGGACACTGTCTGTGTTGAATTTGCACATTCTCCCGGCAAGCGTGTGGGTTTCCTCCCACATCCCAAAGACGCATTGGTTTTGTAGGTTAACTTGTCTCTGTAAAATTGCCCCTAATGTGTAGGGAATGGGTGAGGAAAGTGGGATAACACAACCTGTGCGAATGGGTGGTAGACAAAAAAGCTGGGAAAAATAGGCGGGTGAGGCAGCATCTATGGAGCGAACGAATGGGCGACGTTTCGGGTCGAGACCCTTCTTCGGACTGGTGTCGGGAGGGGGGGGGGGGAGGTGGGGGACGGGAAAAAGAAAGGAAGAGGCGGAGACAGTAGGCTGTGGGAGAGCTGGGAATGGAAGGGAGAAAGCAAGGACTACCTGAAATTGGAGAAGCCAATGTTCATACCGCTGGGGTGTAAACTACCCAGGCGAAATATGAGGTGCTGTTCCTCCAATCAGCTGTGGGCCTCACTCTGGCCATGAAGAAGTCCCAGGACAGAAAGGTCGGATTCAGAATGGGAGGGGGAGTTGAAGTGCTGAGCCACTGGGAGATCAGGTTGGTTATTGCGAACTGAGTGTAGATGTTGTACAAAGCGATCGCCAAGCCTGTGCTTGGTCTCACCGATGTTGATCATACGCTGAATAATCCAACCACATTTTTGTTTGGAAGTGGAAAGAAATAATAGAAATTGTATTCATTACAACGTGTAAAAAAGTTGAGATACTGTATTATAATTTTGCTGCATGTCATTGTGGTATATATCATGTCTTGATTGGTGAATATGTTTAGTTTCTGACTTTATTTGAAGCAGAAATAATATGTGAATGCTTCATTGAGCATAATTCCGACTGGTAACTACGCACTTCATCCGAGCACATTATTGCACACGTCATGCAAGCTGTCATAAATGACCACCTAAACTGTCATTTTGCAACCTAAAAAACTTCCTTGGTTACCCGGCTGGAAACAAAGAAAAAAAGTTAAGTGAGAGCCCTGCAAGGTACTTACTAAATGAGCTGGTTTGAAAAGGTAACCTTGCTCTTTGATGGCTCATTGAGACGCATCGCTGCCAATAACTGAGAGTATAGTGCAGTGGCCATTTTGGGAGAGGCAATATTTTGATGTCTATATTTTGTGTTTTGAGATTAAAGGGCCTGTCCCACGAGCCTGCGACTCCATGCGGCAAGCATGACCTAACGTGGTCGCTTGAGCCGTACGGCCTCGCAGGGCCAGTCCCACTTCGATCGCCGGAGCCGTATGGAGTTGTGCGGAGCTGGGCCCGACATCGCGCGGGTCTCCGAAAAATTGACCGTGTTCAAAAATTCCGCGCGGCAACGGCCTACCGGCCCGCAGCCGCCTCGACGCCGTATGCACCGCTTCGACAGGCGTGCGCAGCGTCTTGACGCCATAGGTAACATCTTGACACCGTACATCACGCGTGAACTTCCCGCGGACTTCGCTCAAGCTTCACGTCACTCACTCGACCTCTGCGCGGCCCCCACTTCCGGTTTGGTCACGCTCGCCGCATGCAGGCGCATGCTGGTGGGACCGGCCCTGTACGGGGATCACTCGACCTCCGCGCGGCCCCCTCTTCCGGTTTGGTCATGCTTGCCACATGCAGGTCGCATGCTCGTGGGACCGGCCCTGTACGGGGATCACTCGACCTCCGCGCGGCCCCCTCTTCCGGTTTGGTCGTGCTTGCCACATGCAGGTCGCATGCTCGTGGGACAGGCCCTTAAGTGTTGGGGCTTCGGCTCGAGAGGCTGCACGGAGGGGTCTGAGCAGAGGGTGACACGAGATAAGGCAATGTCTTTTTAAAGTTCCTTCCTTGTTCTTAGTGCAGTGGGATGGCAGTTAGTACAGTAAGGTAGACAAAAGTGCTGAAGAAACTCCGCGGGTGAGGCAGCATCTATGGAGCGAAGGAAATAGGCAATGTTTCGGGCCGAAACAATTAGTACAATAATATGTGCTTCCTGCAGGATGCGGGAGATCTGAGAAATTTCCAGCTTTCATGAGGACTACACCTGTGGGAAGCGTTTCCAACTATAGCTCCTGACTGATCGCATGAGGGAGCTGGAGTGAATGATCCAGGATCATCAGGGAGGCTGTGAGTCTCATAGAGAGGCACTTCAGAGAGGTTGTCATACCCAAGCTGCAGGTAAGTAGAGAGAAAGTGCAGGAATTTCCTGCAGCTACTCTCCTCGCAAACAAGTATCATCTTGGACACAGTTAAGGCGAATATGGTGGATAGCAAGATCAGTGTGGGGAACACTAAAATGCTGGGACAGTTTGAGATCAAGCAGGATTTGATGCACTAAAGTGAGAGAGTGCAAATATCAGCCTGAGTCGGAACTTTAAAAAGTGACTTGCTACATGCAAACATTTCTTGTTGAGTTTGGCTGAGTTCTTATTGAGTGGCTGAGGTCTTATTCAATGTAGTGAGGGCCTTCTCTGCTCTGTATAGATCGTAGGCATACCCTGACAGAACGTCCACAGAGACCCAAGTTTTCTCATATTTCCTTATGAAAATGGAAGAGTTAATTCAGCCGAATTAACTCAGTTACTGAGTAGAGACTCCAAAGATCCACCAGAATCTTTCCTCTGGCATCAATGACCGAGGGCCGGGACTAGGCTCCTCAGCCAGGGGCAATATTTGTCATTCTTTCACCCTGTTTCAATGAGATCACATGTTATTCTAAACTATGGAGAACATAGACCAAGTGTATGCAATCTCCCCTTATACAGCAAACACACCAATCTGATGACCTTTTGTTGGAGTCAAGTTAAAGAAGAAATTTCATCTCTCAGAGGGGCATGAATGAAAGCCAAAATAGACACGAATCAAGCCCAATAGGGGAATCAAGGATTGTGGGAAACAGGCAAGAGATTTGGGGCTGGAACCAACACGAGATGAGAAGATAGAAGTCTGAAGAAAGGTCTCGACCTGAAACATCACCTATTGCTTCTATCCAGAGATGCTGCCTGTCCCGCTGTGTTACTCCAGCAGTTTGTGTCTATCTTCGGTTTAAACCAGCATCTGCAGTTCCTTCCTACACAAGCAGAGAAAGCAGATTCAGGGACGATATGGCACTCTCTCTTTTTATTTGTTTTTTGATGTCTTTGTATTTGTATCTACTAAAAAATAACTTTTGCAACAAATAGAATACTCTCTGTAAGCTGGTCATAATACTGCAAAGGTGCAAAGAAGATTTACAGGTTTTCTGCAAGGACTAGAAAAAAGTAATTTTGTGAAGAGACTGCGTTTGTTCCTTTAAAACAAGGAAAGAGGAGATTTTAAATTGAAAAGGATTAAACTATTTCCTTTAGCAGTGTGTTCAGGAACATAAATTTACAATGGTTGGTTTAGAGACAAGTTAGATAGGGCTCTTAAAGATAGGGGATATGGGGAGATGGCAGGAACGGGGTACTAATTGTGGATGATCAGCCATAATCACAGTGAATGCCAGTGCTGGCTCGAAGGGCCGAATGGCTTTCTCCTGCACCTATTGTCTATTGTGTAGAATCATGCAGCACAGAAACAGAGTCTTTTGCCTAACTGGTCGATGCCAAACAAGCTGCCCATCTAAGCTTGTCCCATTCACTGTGAAAGGCCCATATCCCTCTAAACCATTCCTATCCATGCACCTTATTTTAGATATTGTTACTAAATATGCCTCAACCACTTTCTCTGGCAACTCGTTCCATTTATGTACCACTATCTGTGTGAAGAAGTTGCCCCTGAGGTCCTTATCACATTTTCCTTTCTCACTTTAAACATGCCCTCCAGTTTTTGATTTCCCTTCCCTAGATAAAAAGACTGCATTCACTTTGCCCTTGTGATTTTATATACCTCTGTTTCGTAACATCAAAGGAATAAAGCCCTAATCTGTCCAACTTCTCCCTATTACCCAAGCTCTCGAATACTTCTAACATTCTTGTAAATCATCATTGCATTATTTCCAGTTTAATGACAAATTTTCTATAGCAGGATGACCAAAATAAGTTAAATATTGTTTTCTTGTCTCAAGTGTAGAGGGGTTTGCATATGGTTTGGTCACTGGATAAAATATGTTGAAGGCAGAACTCTCATCATATTTAACGAATACATAGATGAATATATGAAGTATAGGAATCTTTGGGACGACCTACCAAAAACTGAGAAATTGGATTAGCTTTGGCTCCAACTCCTCTGGGCCACACATCACTCTGCTTCTAAAAATTTTCAGGTCAGGATTTACATTTGGAATTAAATAACATGCAATCAAGCAAATATCCTCTCCTCAGACCTGATGAACATTATTGAAGAAGCAGTTGAAGTTTGGGCCTGTTGCAATGATTGGTCTACAACAACAACAACAACAACAACTATCTTCATTTGTGTGAGGCATGACATGAGAGGAGATGATTTCCCTTTTATCTCACCGACATTATCTCAGGTTCCTTCTTTTCACACTCACATGGTGCTGCTTTGAAGTAACGAACAGTCATTCTCATCCAGCCATTCTTGAGTCAAGAGTGTACTGAAGTTTAGTGATATGGTGAACCCGGTGGCATCTAAATGGACCATCAGCATGAACGTTGATGAGCGACCATTGCCTGAACGCTATAGATTTGTTTTTCATTGCTTTACTGATAATTGAGAATGGAAACATGAAGCAGTAAATAACTGGAATGTAAATGGCTTTTCCTTTGTGGACAGAATACACCATGAGAAATCTCAACAGTTTTAAATATGCATGACTAGTTCAAAAACATAATTCAGCAGCACTGTCATGAGAAGTGATTGAATTGCCTGAAAACCTGCTACTTTTATGACGGAAACTGCAGGGGAATACAAGATGAATTATCCACTCAGAACTTCTGGCTAACAATGAGTGCAGATTTAAAAAAAGGAACGCCAAATGCTGGAGTAACTCAGCCGGTCAGGCAGCATCACTGGAAAATATGGAAAGATTACGTTTCTGGTTGGGACCAAATGATTGCATATATTAGTGCCGTTCTTGCTTTTGCTTACTTTACTCCTGTGATAAAACGGGTTTGATCAATAGGGTGTTTTGAAGGAACTGCAGATACTAGAATCTTGTAGAGGACACAAAGTGATGGAGTAACTAACACTTTGCTAGTTTGCATTTTCTCCCTGTGGGTTTCTCCGGCTGCCCCGCTTTCCTCCCACATCCCAAAGACGTGCAGGTTTGTAAGTTAATTGGCTTCTGTAAATTGCCTCTAGAGTGTAGGATAGAACTAGTGCACAGGTGATTGTTGGTTAGTTCTAACAGTAAACTAAACTAAAAATCAAACATCTGCTTTTTGAAATCTCCCCATGCTGTCCCAACACTGAAATAGATTGAATTTCAATTCATCAGATCTATTCCCCCATTCAAGACCATTTTATTACAAATAAGACCCCCTGAAATGTTGAGCATGATCAGTTGTCAAGAGTTGTCAATATCAGAAATTCTGTCCTCAACGACAGTCAGAATTATGTATAAAATTGGCTTATACAGTAGATGACAAGGCACATCTCTAGCTTCTGTGGATAAGGATCCTCCTCAGGGCTGAAAAATCATCAGCTGAGGAATCCCACATAAGGAGGATTTTCATGTTTCAAGATTATATTTTTGCACCACATTATTTTGCAATATGCTTTGGGTTAAATATTTCACACAATGCAGCTTCCTGAGCCATCAATGGCACAATTACATGCCTAAACAAGGAAGCGTTTGGTGTAAGTGGCTCTAACTACTATGTCAGTGAGTTACTTGTGTTGTAATTAATTTATTAGCCAAGTATGTAAAACATACAAGAAATTCTATTTGCCATAGTCATACCAACAAAGCAACAAGACACACAACTACTGTACATAAAACTTAACATAAACATCCACCACAGCGGCTCCCCCACATTCCTCACTCTGATGGAAGGCAACAAAGTCTTATCTTCTTTCCTCCGTATTCTCCCGCGGACGGGGCAGCCGAACCATCCGCAAGGGTGATTGAAATTTCCGCATCCGGTGATCGAAGCTCCCGTGTCAGGGTATTCGAAGCCCCCCATGATCGGGGCGGTCGAAGCTCCTGCGGCTTGGAGCTCCCGAAGTCGATCCCTAACCAATGGACCACGAGCTCCATGATATTAAGTCCGCAGGCGCCCGCGGTTGGAGCTCCCGAAGTGATCCCCAGCAAAGGGACCGCCAGCTCCACGATGTTAGACTGTAACACGGACAGAGATATGATACGGAAAAAGTCACATCTCCGTCGAGGAAAGAGATTTATAAAAGATTCCCCCACCCCCCACATAATAGAAAACTAAAGATACACTAAAACATACATTTAACAACAGAATAAAAACAACAATAGAAGAAAAGGACGAGACAGACTGTTGGCGAGGCTGTCATCCAGTCAACTAGATCATCAGGGACTGACATAGAAACATAGAAATATAGAAAATAGGTGCAGGAGGAGGCCATTCGGCGCTTTGAGCCAGCACCACCATGCATTGTGATCATGGCTGATCGTCCCCTATCAATAACCCGTGCCTGCCTTCTCCCCATATCCCTTGATTCTACTAGCCCCTAGAGCTCTATCTAACTCTCTCTTAAATCCATCCAGTGACTTGGACTCCACTGCCCTCTGTGGCAGGGAATTCCATAAATTCACAACTCCCTGGGTGAAAATGTTTTTTCTCACTGTGGTGGATGTTTCTCACCTCAGTCTTAAGAGCCCTTTATTCTAAGATGCTTTAACAAGTATCAAAACTTAAATTTCCCTCCCTATAATACCATCTCTCTTTGTCCTCACTGCTGTATAAACCTCAACATCAAAAGGAATCAAAAACCTTTCAAATTAGTATTCATCAGACGGAACCTCTTTGGCTGTACATGATCATGTGTGTTGAAATCATCTGACTGAATACGCATAGCATAAGTGCAGTTGAGCCAAACAAAGCACAAAATATGTAAGTAAGTAAGTAAGTTTATTGGCCAAGTATTCACATACAAGGAATTTGCCTTGGTGGAGCCACATAGGGCAATGGAGCAAAACAAAAAATAAGAGCTGCTGGTGGAACTCAGCAGGTCAGGCAGCACCTGTAAAGAGAAATAGAAGGCGCTGTTTCTTCTTTCCAGATGAGTTTCTTCTTTCCAGATTAAGGGTCTAGACCCAAACTTTGACAGTCCATTTTCCTCCACAGATTCTGCCTGATCTGCTGAGTTCCACCAGCAACTCTCTTTAATTTGCTCCAGATCACAGCATCTACACAGTCTTGTGCCAACATGATATGTGCATATTTCCTTTTAGGATGATCACAAAAAGTAAGCTCTTGAATAACTGATTGTTCATAAGGAACTTTGCTGGATGTTCAAAGGTGCCGTAACTTATCATATTTCCAGGAGGCACAATCTGAGGGTGTCCTTTTTTGCATCTTATCTGCAGAAATTGACAACTACTCCTGCAGAAATTGTGTCCATGTGCAGCAGCCGTGATGGGGAACTGAAGCAGCAGCTGGATCACCACAGGGCCATCGAGGAAAACGAGAGTTTCCTGGACAGGACCTACAGTACAGTGAGGTTGTCACACCAAGGATACCAGAAGTGCGAAAGTGGGTGACTATGAGAAAGAAGAGTAAACGTGGAATGCAGGTGGCTGTACCTAATGAAACCAGATACACTTTCTTGGGAGCTGTCGGGGCAGACGACGTTTCCAGCCCGAGTGGCAGACAGGCTGGTCCCAGCGATGAGACTCGACCGGCGACAGTTATGGGTAACTCCATTGTCCTAGGCGCAGACAGGAGATTCTGTGGCAACAGGCGAGACTCAAGGGTGGAGTGTTGCCTCCCTGGTGCCAGGGTTCAAGATGTCTCAGACTGACTTCAGAACATCCTCAAGAGGGAAGGTGAGCAGTCGGAAGTGGTTGTGCATGTGGGCAAAAATGACGTTGGGAAGAGGAAGGAGGTTCTGCAACATGTATCTAGAGGTGTGTCTAGAAGGTTGAAAAGCAGGACTTCTAAGGTGGTTATCTCTGGATTGTTTCCCATACCTCGCGCTGGTGAGGGTAGGAACAGGGAGATAGGGGATCTAAATGTGTGGCTGAGGGGCTGGTGCAGGGAGCATGGATTTAGATTTATAGACCACTGGGATCACTTCTGGGGTAGGGGTGACCTGTACAAAAGGGACGGGTTGCACCTTAACAAGAGGGGGATTCAACATTCTGGAAGGCATGTTTGCTAGTGCTACACGAGTGGGTTTAAACTAAATAGCGGGGGGAAGGGGTTGACAAATTGGGAGTATAAGGATGGAGTTAAAGGGGAAGAGAGCACAGGAAATGTTATGAAGACAACCAAATTTGGGGGTGGAAAGTTCAAGAAGGTTTAAGAGAGTAAGGTCAGGTGAAATAGGAACATATGTGAGAGGGGAGGTGAACACCGAATTAAAAGTGTTATATATGAATGCGCGAAGTATAAGAAATAAAGTGGATGAGCTTGAGGCTCGGTTAGAAATTGGTAAGTATGATGTTGTGGGAATCACAGAAACATGGCTGCAAGAGGATCAGAGCAGGGAAGCGAATATTCAGGGGTATACGTCCTATCGAAAACCCAGACAGGTGGGCAGAGGGGAGTGGGGTTGGTAAGGGGTGACATAGAAAAAACATAGAAACATAGAAACATAGAAAATAGGTGCAGGAGTACGCCATTCGGCCCTTCGAGCCTGCACCGCCACTCAATATGATCATGGCTGATCATCCAACTCGGTATCCTGTACCTGCCTTCTCTCCATACCCCCTTATCCCTTTAGCCACAAGGGCCACATCTAACTCCAAATATAGCCAATGACCTGGCCTCAACTACCTTCTGTGGCAGAGAATTCCAGAGATTCACCACTCTCTGTGTGAAAAATGTTTTTCTCATCTCGGTTCTAAAAGATTTCCCCCTTATCCTTAAACTGTGACCCCTTGTTCTGGACTTCCCTAACATCAGGAACAATCTTCCTGCATCTAGCCTGTCCAACCCCTTAAGAATTTTGTAAGTTTCTATAAGATCCCCCCTCAATCTTCTAAATTCTAGCGAGTACGACGAGTCTATCCAGTGTTTCTTCATATGAAAGTCCTGACATCCCAGGAATCAGTCTGGTGAACCTTCTCTGTACTCCCTCTATGGCAAGAATGTATTTCCTCAGATTTGGAGACCAAAACTGTACACAATACTCCAGGTGTGGTTTCACCAAGACCCTGTACAACTGCAGTAGACCTCCCTGCTCCTATACTCAAATCCGTTTGCTATGAATGCTAACATACCATTCGCTTTCTTCACTGCCTGCTGCACCTGCATGCCTACTTTCAATGACTGGTGTACCATGACACCCACGTCTCGTTGCATCTCCCCTTTTCCTAATCGGCCACCATTAAGATAATAGTCAATTTTCCTGTTTTTGCCACCAAAGTGGATAACCTCTCATTTATCCACATTATACTGCATCTGCCATGCATTTGCCCACTCACCCAGCCTATCTAAGTCACCTTGCAGCCTCCTAGCATCCTCCTCACAGCTAACACTGCCCCCCAGCTTTGTGTCATCCGCAAACTTGGAGATGTTGCATTCAATTCCCTCGTCCAAATCATTAATCAAGAATCAGAAGTGGATAGAACTGAGAAATTGTATGGGTAAATAGATCCTAATGGGAGCTATCTACAGGCCCCCAAACAGTTACCTGGAGATAGGGTGCAAGTTGCATCAGGAGTTAAAATTAGCATGTAACAAAGGTAATTCTACGGTGGTTATGGGAGATTTCAACATGCAGGTAGACTGGGAAAATCAGGTTGGTACTGGATCCCAAGAGAGGGAGTTTGTGGAGTGCCTCTGAGATGGATTCTTAGAGCAGCATGTACTGGAGCCTACCAGGGAGAAGGCAATTCTGGAATTAGTGTTGTGTAAAGAAACATAGAAACATAGAAAATTGATGCAGGAGGATGCCATTCGGCTCTCCGCCATTCATTGTGATCATGGCTGGTCGTCCCCAATCAATGAATCGGATTTGATAAGGGAACTTAAGGTAAAGGAACCATCAGAGGTAGTGACCATAATATGATAAGTGTTAATCTGCAATTTGAGAGGGAGAAGGTAAAATCGGAAGTGTCAGTATTGCAGTTGAATAAAGGGGACTATGGAGGCATGAGGGAGGAGCTGGCCAAAGTTGACTGGAAAGAGGCCCAAGCAGGGATGACGGTGGAACAGCAATGACAGGTACTTTTGGGAATAATCCAGAAGATGCAGGATCATTTCATTCCAAAGAGGAAAAAAGATTCTAAGTGGAGTAAGGGGCGACCGTGGCTGACAAGGGAAGTCAAGGACAGTATAAAAATATAAGAGAAGACGTATAACACAGCAAAGATGGGAAGCCAGAGGACTGGGAAACTTTTAAAGAACAACAGAAAGTAACTAAAAAGGCAATACAGGGAGAAAAGATGAAGTACGAAGGTAAGCTAGCCAAGAATATAAAGGAGGATAGTAAAAGCTTCTTTAGGTATGTGAAGAGGAAAAAATTAGTTAAGACGAATGTGGGTCCCTTGAAGACTGATACAGGCGAATTTATTATGGGGAATAAGGAAATGGCAGATTAGTTGAACAGGTACTTTGGTTCTGTCTTCACTAAGGAAGACCTGGGGTGATGGTGGAACTGAAGGAAATTCACATTAGTCAGGAAATGGTGTTGGGTAGTCTGATGGTACTGAAGGCTGATAAATCCCCAGGGCCTGATGGTCTGCATCTCAGGGTACTCAAGGAGGGGGGCTCTAGAAATCGTGGACGCAATGGTGATAGTTTTCCAATGTTCTATAGATTCTGGATCAGTTCCTGTGGATTGGAGGGTAGCTATTATTGTCCCACTTTTCAAGAAAGGAAGGAGAGAGAAAGCAGGGAATTATAGACCAGTTAGCCTGACATCAGTGGTGGGGAAGTTGCTGGAGTTGATTATTAAAGATGTAATTGGGCCAAGTAACAGGATTGGGCCAAGTCAACATGGATTTACGAAGGGGGAAATCATGCTTGACTAATCTTCGCAAATTTTTTAAGGATGTAACTAGGAAAATGGACAAGGGAGAGCCAGTGGATGTAGCGTGCCTGAACTTCCAGAAAGCCTTTGATAAGGTCCCATACAGGAGATTAGTGGGCAAAATTAGAGTACATGGTATTGAGGGTAGGGTATTGACATGGATAGAAAATTGGTTGGCAGACAGGAAACAAAGAGTAGGGATTAACGGGCCCCTTTCAGAATGGCAGGCAGTGACTAGTGGGGTACCGCAAGGCTCGGTGCTGGGACCGCAGCCATTTACAATATATATTAATGATTTAGATGAAGGAATTAAAAGGAACATGAGCAAATGTGCAGATGACACAAAACTGTGAAGAGAATGCTATGTGGATGCAGGGTGACTTGGACAAGTTGGGTGAGTGTGCAGATGCATGGCAGTTGCAGTTTAATGTGGATAAATGTGAGGTTATCCACTTTGGTGGCAAGACCAGAAGGCAGATTATTATCTAAATAGTGTCAGGTTCGGAAAAGGGGAAGTACAATGATTCCTGGGATGTCAGGACTGTCTTATGAAGAAAGACTGGATAGACTTGGTTTATACTCTCTAGAATTTAGGAGATTGAGAGGGGATCTTATAGAAACTTACAAAATTCTTAAGGGGTTGGACAGGCTAGATGCAGGAAGATTGCTCCCGATGTTGGGGAAGTCCAGGACAAGGGGTCACAGCTTAAGGATAAGGGGGAAATCCTTTAAAACCGAGATGAGAAGAACTTTTTTCACACAGAGAGTGGTGAATCTCTGGAACTCCCTGCCACAGAGGGTAGTCGAGGCCAGTTCATTGGCTATATTTAAGAGGGAGTTAGATGTGGCCCTTGTGGCTAAGGGGATCAGAGGGTATGGAGAGAAGGCAGGTACGGGATACTGAGTTGGATGATCAGCCATGATCATATTGAATGGCGGTGCAGGCTCGAAGGGCCGAATGGCCTACTCCTGCACCTAATTTCTATGTTTCTATGTTTCTACACCAGTCACTGAAAATAAGCATGCAGGTACAGCAGGCAGTGAAGAAAGCTAATGGCATGTTGGCCTTCATATCGCAGGTACAGCAGGCAGTGAAGAAAGCTAATGGCATGTTGGCCTTCATATCGAGAGTAGTTGAGTATAAGAGCAAAGAGGTCCTCTGCAGTTGTACAGGGCCCTGGTGCGACCACACCTGGAGTATTGTGTGCAGTTTTGGTCTCCTAATTTGAGGAAGGACATTCTTGCTATTGAGGGAGTAGAACGTAGGTTCACGAAGTTAATGAAAGCATTAATAGTGTAAACAGTCAGAACCTTTCTCCCAGGATGGAAATATCAAATAATAAAGGGCATAGCTATAAGGCGAGGGGGGAAAAGTTTAAAGGAGATGTGCAAGGCAAGGTTTTCTTTTTAAATACAGAAGGGTTAATGCCTGAAACGTGCTGCCAGGGGTGATGATGGAGGCAGATATGATAATGGCAATTTAGAGACTTTTGGATAGGCACATGGATATGCAGGAATGGAGGGATATGGATTATGTGCAGGCAGATAAGAGTTGGTTTCAGCATTATGTTTGGCACAGGCATTGTGGCTGAAGGGCCTGTTCCAGTGCTGTACTGTGTATGTTCTATATATATGCGAGCATTGTCGCTGCGTTGCAGCTTAATTATAAGACAGGGGTGAACATTGGTTCTAGAGTGGAAGAAATGGCTTGAACAGCTTTCCATTTGTCCAGTTGATTAGATCCACTCCATTGCAGCATTGCAGCAAAAGGAAAACTGAGAGAAGTACTGGGCCATAGACAGATCTTTGTTGTACACTTGTCTACATAGAGAGTAAAGGGCCTGTCCCACTTGGCCGTCATTTGCGCCTCATTTACGCGTCATATGTAAAATAGGTTGAGGCGTCGTGATGCGCGACGTCGTGCACAAATCACGCATCAACACAGCCGTCTGGTGCGTGTGCCGTCATTAGAATACTCTGTGGCGCGCGGCAGGACATTGACGCAAGGACGTAAGGACGTTGACGCACGGTGATGTAAACCATGCAACACCAAGCGATAAATGTGAGTCGTCGGGATGCCAGCGTACAACGCCAATCCGTCAGTGTGTGTACCCCATGCGTCAGCGTGCGTAGGTCACGCAGGTGGCGCGCGAGGATTTCGTACCTGTACTAAATCCTGGGGCGCCGCGCGATACCGCGCGCCTCCGCATACGATTCCATGCCTCATCATGGGCAATGCATGCGCACCCCACGCATCACGACACGTCTACCTTATTTACATATAACGCGTAAATGAGGCGCAAAAGACGGCCAAGTGGGACAGGCCCTTAAGTCTTCCATTGGTTAGCTTCCCATTTTTGTAGCATCGTTGAGCAGCGGCTCATTAATAACATTTTATCAGAACTGAAATGTTCACTTTTTCTCTCTTTACGGAATGCTGTCTGAACTGATAATTACTTCCAGCATGTTCTACTTTTTATTGTACATTTGCAACATCTGCAGTGTATTGTATTTTCAGTGCCATCCAGATACATTATCTCATGCATAAAATCTATTGCCAATAGTGCATGAGTTGCCACATCCAAAGTATTCAGCAAATGTAGGATCTTGAATGTGTGATTGAAAGATGCAGCATGGTGAACAGCAAGCCCTTCAACCCACCTAGTCCATGTTGATCACAATCGCATGTTTACATGTTAACATAGAAACATAGGAACATAGAAAATAGGTGCAGGAGGAGGCCATTCGGCCCTTCGAGCCAGCACCGCCATACATTGTGATCATGGCTGATCGTCCCCTATCAATAACCCGTGCCTGCCTTCTCCCCCATCCCTTGACTCCACTAGCCCCTAGAGCTCTATCTAACTCTCTCTTAAAACTCTCTGTTCACACTAGTTCTATGCTATAACACTTTCGTCCACTCCCTATACATTAGGGACAATTTATTCAGGCCAATTAACCTACAAACCTGCATGTTTTCAGAATGTGGGAGGAAAACGGAGCACCCAGAAGAAACCCACAGTCACAGGGAAAACATACAAACATCACCGAGGTTAACACTCAGGGTCAGGGTCGAACCTCGAACTCTGGTACTGTGAGGCAGCAGCTCTACCAGCTGCACCATTGTATCACTCCAGTGGGCTCATCCAGTTAACACAACACCCATTGTAGACTTTCAATGCATGATAAAACTGCTGCCTCACAGTTCCAGCAATGTGGGTTCAATCCTGAGCTCCAGTACTTTCTTTTTTTGCACTTTCTCCCTGTGACTGCATGGATTTCCTCCCACGCCCAAAGATTTGCAAGTTACTTGATTACAAAGGCGCCTGTGCTGGTGAGTGATAGAATCAGAGGGGAGTAAATGGGGAAGAATATATTACAGGGAATATTAGTAGGAAATAGATTTGTTCTGTGAGCCAGCATAGATTTAGTAAGTCAAAATAGCTTATTTCAATATTTTAAAGATATGATTATGGAATGGGGTATTTACCCATAACAGGATTACACAAATCACAATGAAACGTTTTTCCTCAGATTATTTGCAGGCAGGGCCGGCCCTAGGCCGATTGGACTGATTTTTCCAAATTGGGCCCCGCGCCCAAGGGGGGCCCCGTGTTAATTTTCCATCTTTCATATAGAAATACAAATTCGCTTTGTTAAATAAAGATTTTTAAAAAAACATTCGCCATACGGATTTTTTTACAAAACGAACATGGATAACAACCGCTGTGAATAATAAACGATGTGTTAACTGCTACTGTAGCAGTTAACAGCCGGTAGTTAACAACAATGGGTCATCAATGCATCGATCCACGTTCCTCAGTAAATGCGTTAAATTGTGTCACTCGCTGCCGCAGGAGCGGCCAAGATTGGGGGGGGGGGTGGGAGCCTATAGGGCAGCAAGCCCCAGCACCGCAGCGAACTCAACCGTGAGTATTCAACTTTAAACGCTGGGAGCGGGCAGGCGGGCGGTGTGTGCGTGAGAGGGTGGGCGAGAAAGGGTCAGATTTGTATGAAATCGGCGGCATACCAGCCCGCTCTTGGTCGGGGGGTGGGGGGGGGTAGGGGGGGGGGATAGAGTTAAAAGACCTGAAACAAAAACGAAAGACAACAGGCCGGATAATTGCGGGAGGGAGACAATCTGTGGATAATCAGATCTGGGGGTTGTGTTAACTCGTTCGGTGCCGGCACAACAGCAGACCAGGTTGGAGGTTTGAGTCTGTGTTAACATTGGTGTCGGGGTACGGGCGGGATTTAACTTGTCTGTCCGTCTGTGTGTGTGTATGTCTGTCTGTCTGTATGTGTGTGTCTGTGACTCTGTGTCTGTGTATGTCTCTGTGTTTCTGTGTGTGTGTGTGTCTCTGTGACTGTGTGTGTCTGTGTTTGTGTGTCTCTGTGGCTGTGTTTGTGTGTCTCTATCTGCGTGTGTATCTCTGTCTGTGTGTGTGTGGGGGGGGGGCGTGGAGAGACAGAGGGGGGATTTTTAGATGCAAACCGCACGTTTTCAGTTAAGAGTTGGCCACGATTACTGTCAATACGAGCAACTCACAGAGCAGAGTTAGAATGAGAAACACTGCTCGGCTCTCACACACGCACTCGTGGAGTGAACTGTAGATATAAACGTGGCTGGGGGTAGAGGAGTGGGGGGGGGTGGAGAGGGTGAGGGAGAGAGAGAGAAAATTTGAGAGAGAAGAGAGAGGAAGGGGGAGAGAAAGGGAGAGAGAGAGAGAGGGGAAATTGGAGAGAAAAGAGAGAGGGGAGAGAGATAGAGGGTGAGAGAGAGAGAAAGGGGGAGAGAGAGAGAGTTCTCCCTTCTGCCTCACCATTGTTGGCTGCCCTTTGTGAGATGATTTGAGACCAAAAGCAGTTACATAGAAACATAGAAACATAGAAAATAGGTGCAGGAGTAGGCCATTCGGCCCTTCGAGCCTGCACCGCCATTCAATATGATCATGGCTGATCATCCAACTCAGTATCCTGTACCTACCTTCTCTCCATACCCTCTGATCCATTTAGCCACAAGGGCCACATCTAACTCCCTCTTAAATACAGCCAATGAACTGGCCTCAACTACCTTCCGTGGCAGAGAATTCCAGAGATTCACCACTCTCTGTGTGAAAAATGTTTTCCTCATCTCGGTCCTAAAAGATTTCCCCCTTATCCTTACACTGCGACCCCTTGTTCTGGACTTCCCCAACATCGGGAACAATCTTCCTGCATCTAGCCTGTCCAAACCTTTAAGAATTTTGTAAGTTTCTATAAGATCCTCCCTCAATCTTCTAAATTCTAGCGAGTACAAACTGAGTCTATCCAGTCTTTCTTCATATGAAAGTCCTGACATCCCAGGAATCAGTCAGGTGAACCTTCTCTGTACTCCCTCTATGGCAAGAATGTCTTTCCTCAGATTAGGAGACCAAAACTGTACGCAATACTCCAGGTGTGGTTTCACCAAGACCCTGTACAAATGCAGTAGAACCTCCCTGCTCCTATACTCAAATCCTTTTGCTATGAATGCTAACATACCATTTGCCTTCTTCACTGCCTGCTGCACCTGCATGCCTACTTTTAATGACTGGTGTACCATGACACCCAGGTCTCGTTGCATCTCCCCCTTTCCTAATCGGCCACCATTCAGATAATAGTCTACTTTCCTGTTTTTGCCACCAAAGTGGATAACCTCACATTTATCCACATTATACTGCATCTGCCATGCATTTGCCCACTCACCCAGCCTATCCAAGTCACCTTGCAGCCTCCTAGCATCCTCCACACAGCTAACACTCCCCCCAGCTTCGTGTCATCCGCAAACTTGGAGATGTTGCATTCAATTCCCTCATCCAAATCAATAATATATATCGTAAATAGCTGAGGTCCCTGCACTGAGCCTTGCGGTACCCCGCTAGTCACTGCCTGCCATTGTGAAAAAGACCCGTTTACTCCTACTCTTTGCTTCCTGTCTGCCAGCCAGTTCTCTATCCACATCAATACTGAACCCCCAATACCGTGTGCTTTAAGATTGTATACTAATCTCTTATGTGGGACCTTGTCGAAAGCCTTCTGAAAGTCCAGATATAACACATCCACCGGTTCGCGTTTATCCACTCTACTAGTTACATCCTCGAAAAATTCTATAAGATTCGTCAGACATGATTTACCTTTCATAAATCCATGCTGACTTTGTCCAATGATTTCACCACTTTCCAAATGTGCTGCTATCCCATCTTTATTAACTGATTCTAGCAGTTTCCCCACTACCGACGTTAGACTAACTGGTCTGTAATTCCCTGTTTTCTCTCTCCCTACCTTTTTAAAAAGTGGTGTTACATTAGCTACCCTCCAATCCTCAGGAACTACTCCAGAATCCAAAGAGTTTTGAAAAATTATCACTAATGCATCCACTATTTCTGGGGCTACTTCCTTAAGTACTCTGGGATGCAGCCTATCTGGCCCTGGGGATTTATCGGCCTTTAATCCATTCAATTTACCCAACACCACTTCCTGGCTAACCTGGATTTCACTCAGTTCCTCCATCTCATTTGACCCCCGGCCTCCTGCTATTTCCGGCAGATTATTTATGTCTTCCTTAGTGAAGACAAAACCAAAGTAGTTATTCAATTGGTCTGCCATGTCCTTGTTCCCCATGATCAATTCACCTGTTTCTGACTGCAAGGGACCTACATTTGTTTTAACTAATCTTTTTCTCTTCACATATCTATAAAAGCTTTTGCAGTCAGTTTTTATGTTCCCTGCCAGTTTTCTTTCATAATCTATTTTCCTTTTCCTAATTAAGCCCTTTGTCCGCCTCTGCTGGACTCTGAATTTCTCCCAGTCCTCTCGTAGGCTGTTTTTTTCTGGCTAATTTGTACGCTTCATCTTTTGTTTTGATACTATCCCTGATTTTCCTTGTTATCCACGGATGCACTACCTTCCCTGATTTATCTTTTTGCCAAACTGTGATGAACAATTGTTGTAGTTCATCCATGCAGTCTTTAAATGCCTTCCATTGCATATCCACCGTCAACCCATTAAGAATCAATTGCCAGTCTATCTTGGCCAATTCACATCTCATAGCCTCAAAGTCACCTTTCTTTAAGTTCAGGACCCTTGTCTCTGAATTAACAATGTCACTCTCCATCCTAATGAAGAACTCAACCATATTATGGTCACTCTTGCCCAAGGTGCCACGCACAACAAGACTGCTAACTAACCCTTCCTCATTACTCAATACCCAATCGAGAATAGCCTGCTCTCTCGTTGGTTCCTCTACATGTTGGTTTAGAAAACTATCCCGCATGCATTCCAAGAAATCCTCTTCCTCAGCACCCTTGCCAATTTGATTCACCCAATCTATATGTAGATTGAAGTCACCCATTATAACTGTTTTACCTTTGTTGCACGCATTTCTAATTTCCTGTTTGATGCCATCCCCAACTCCACTACTACTGTTAGGTGGCCTGTACACAACTCCCACTAGCGTTTTTTGCCCTTTAGTGTTTCGCAGCTCTACCCATATCGATTCCACATCCTCCAAGCTAATGTCCTTCCTTTCTATTGCGTTAATCTGCTCTCTAACCAGCAACGCTACCCCACCTCCTTTCCCTTTCTGTCTATCCCTCCTGAATATTGAATATCCCTGGATGTTCAGCTCCCAGCCTTGGTCACCCTGGAGCCATGTCTCCGTGATCCCAACTATATCATAGTCATTAATAGCTATCTGCACATTCATCTCATCCACCTTATTACGAATGCTCCTTGCATTGAGACACAAAGCCTTCAGGCTTGTTTTTACAACACTCTTACCCCTTATACAATTATGTTGAAAAGTGGCCCTTTTTGATTTTTGCCCTGGATTTGTCTGCCTGCCACTTTTACTTTTCGCCTTGCTACCTATTGCTTCTACTTGAGAATTAAGGGACTGAAGTTTAGGGGTAACATGAGGGGGAACTTCTTTACTCAGAGAGTGGTAGCTGTGTGGAATGAGCTTCCAGTGAAGGTGGTGGAGGCAGGTTCGTTTTTATCATTTAAAAATAAATTGGATAGTTATATGGATGGGAAAGGAATGGAGGGTTATGGTCTGAGCGCAGGTATATGGGACTATGGGAGATTATGTGTTCGGCACGGACTAGAAGGGTCGAGATGGCCTGTTTCCATGCTGTAATTGTTATATGGTTATATGGTTACCCTCATTTTACACCCCTCTGTCTCTCTGCTCACACATTTAAGAAACACTTTCCCTTTTACTCCATCCTCAACTATCCCATTCGACCCTTTAGATCTCCCTCTCCCTACCTCTCACTACCTCCCTCCCCCTCCCTCTCCCTCCTTCTTTAGAGAGGGGGGGATGATGAGGGAAGGAAGTGGGGAGAGGGTGGGGGGGAGAGAGGAGTGTGCCTTGCTTGGTGGAGAAGAGGGATGTGGGAACGCTGTACGCAGGTGGTGACCTACTCTCACACTGGGATCCCCCCCCTGTCATTGCGCAGTCTATCTGACTCCCTGCAACCCCCCCCCCCCCCCCCCCTCCATGGAGCGAAGGAAATATGCGACGTTTCGGGTCTAAACCCTTCTTCTGACCCGGCCCGAAACGTTGGCTATTTCCTTCGCTCCATAGATGCTGCCTCAAGCCCTGTCCCACTATGCGAGTTCACCCAAGAGCTCTCCCAAGTTTAAAATCTCTGTGTAGCATCTCTGTCCCTATCTTCAAATTCCCACTTTGAAATAAAATACAATTTTCGACTTAAACATTTCGCAGCAGGATCGCGATTAGTCGATTCCCACACATTTTCAATCGTCGTTCGATTCAGTGTAATTTTCACACCTGGTTGATATAGTTTTTTTTAAATATACAGTACATTAAAATAAACAGTTTCAAGCATACCCCGTGTACTAAACGCACGAACATTAAGGTGGTTACTGATGTTACAAACTGTTATAAATGAATATAATTTCAAAGTGAAATAGGAGATTTCCATGGAAAGAATATTTAACCAGGATATGGTGAGGTCGCTGCAAAATGCTCACTTAAAACAATTAAACATTGATATGAAAGTGAATTAGGTGTCAAATTAAACTTCTTTTTATGCTTTATCTGATAAATTGCAGACTTGATTTTTTAAATCTCAAAATGTTGTAACATTGCTAGAAAATGTACCTGCTTCTTGGAGGCCGAAGGTTAGGTTATTAGCCAAGAAAGATACATCAAGAACGATGTTGCTGTACTGAGATATAGCCAAGTCTATTCCTCATTGCTAGCAGCTGATGGGAAACTGCTGTAAAGTGGGAAGCGGCTGTAAAAGGACAGCGCTGCTGGGGGGGGAGTTCCTTTCAGAGCATGTGGGTAGTCTGTCCATGGGGTAAAGTTGCAGGGAGGGCAGGAGGGTTGAGATGGAGGGGGTCGGCTGGGGATTATCCAGCTCAAGAGCGGGTCAGTGGGCGGTGAAGCTTACTCCATATGTCAGGGCGAGTAACCTCAATTGATCCCTTGTTCGCGCTGACACAGGAGTAAGCTCCACCGCCCGGTGTGATGTTATCCATCACCCGCTGGCCCACTCCACTCTATGATCTTTACTCTTGAGCTGGTCCCCTCACTGTTCAGATGGAGAGCACTGCCAGATGTGAGCGGGCCGGCAGAAGGAGCTGAGATGGCAGTCGGTTCCGCTCACATCGTAACCACGCGAGCTGCTTCCATCCCCGGCCACAATGAGGTGGCTCCGCACCCGGAGCGCCGCGGCAGCGGTGAGTGAGTGTTACTGGCATGAACCCTGACCCTCTCCTTCTCAACGCTCCCGCAACTTTATCCCTGGCTAGACTCCCCACACGCTGTGAAAGGAACTCTCCCCCGAATTGTCATGTTACTCACGACACGTGACTCATTTATAATTATTTATTTATATTTCTACGGAAATTTTTCCCAATTGGGCCCCGCACCTCCTAAGGCCAGCCCTGTTTGCAGGTTAAATATTGACCAAGGCACCATGAACATTTCCTTCTCAAACCCTGATATCAGTGATGTTGAATATAACCCTAAATCCTTTTTGTTTTATATATTATTGATCCAATCATATGAACCCGAATCCACAAGTGTGGCACAATTCAATTATTTGAATCCTATGGCCTTCCTAGCTGTTTTGTACATTTTTGTAATGTGGACCATTCAATAAGGAAGTCAACTCATATTAAAATTTACATGGGTCCTTATTCAAAACGCACAGGAGACAAATGTCTTCAGTCGGTTTGGGTTGGAACATAATTATTAAGGGTAATGCCTAAACCATTTTACTATCCAGTCCGCTGAAGTAACAAGACCCCAATCACAACATGCAACCATCTAAAGCTGTTTTATGGAGTACATTTGGTGAGTTATTGATCTTACATAATAACAATGGAAATCCAGGACTTGAAGTCCGAGAACAGAAGCAATGAAAGTCCGAGCACAGAGAGCACCGAAACTGGTGTGCTTCATGAAACTGTGTACATTATCTCATTCCTGTTATGTCTTACAGGTTGCATGCATTTCTTATAGATTTTCCCTCAACGTTGCAGCTTGGGCTGCAATAAAAATTCTTATCGGAAATTACGAGGCATAAGCCCCGGCTTTGGTTCCTGCCTTCATCCGGGATCTGAACTCTCTCAATGCCAGCCACTGCTCTCCACATTCCCACTGAGTCAATATTGCACATCAGACTGAGTGAGGGGAAAAAACATCCTCACTTCACCCCGTCCCCCAGCCCATCTCTCTTGTCCCTCCAGTCGCTCCATGCACCCTACCCTCTCTGGCTCGCTACTGCCAATGCCCCTGTCACTCTTGCCACTGTCTCACCCAAACACTATCTGCCTTCCACTCATTTGCTTACTCTTTCTCATTCACACACTCTATTTCTCTCCCCTCGCTCACACTCCTCCTCCTCACTCACATCTACCTCTCTCCTCATTCACTCACGCTCTCCCCATCATGCCTCCCTCTTCCTCACTTACTTTGACCACTTCCATCACACCTACCTCATTCACTCCAACTCCATTCCTCTCACACTTCCATCCATCCTCCTCACTTACTCTAACTTCCTTCCCCCCACACTCACTCTCCTTAATTATTTTGCACAGTTGATAAATGTTGGTATTTCATTGTTCTTTTGCCATGCAATTAAACAACAATCATTTTTTTATAACGTACAACTAATCATCACCATGTTTTAATCTTTTGACAATGTTAATCTAATGATAATGTTAAAGAGTATGGCGATGTTGCACTGTAATGATCACAGTGACTGATAAAACGTATTTTTCTCCACAATTCAGTTAATATATTGATAAAGTTATTGACTTTCATTTCTATTCTAACTTTATCCACAATTTTGTGTTGTTTACAGAATATCTGAGTATCTGTGTGCATGGGAGCGCTGTGATCCCACAGAAGAGCAATGGTGCGCCTATTTTTTTAATAATGACCGGTCCGCTTAGACTGTAGCAGGCTCTTAAATACAAACCATGTATTGCGAAATATGAATAGTAAATAATAGTAAGATTAAACGAGAACTTACCAGTTTGAAGTTTGATCTTTATTTTATGAGGAGTTACGATGAGGGATTACGTGAAGACCCCGCCAGCACGCATGCGCGACATTCATCAAAGCAGCGGTGTGGAATCACAGAAATAATAATTGAAATAAACATAGTAAGATAAGAAGAACTAGGATACCAGTTGACCTTTATAATTGAGGGTGGGAGCGGAGGGCACGTAATCCCTCATCGTAACTCCTCATAAAATAAAGATCAAACTTCAAACTGGTAAGTTCTCGTTTAATCTTACTATTTTACTTCGGAGTCACATGAGTGACTACGTGAAGATTTTAAAGATCTGTGATTTCAAGCCGTGGAACAGTCCATGCTTCACTCACTGCCGAAGTCATCCAAGGGAGGAAGTATGTTATCGTAATTAAACATGATTCAATTTTTTTTAAACAATAACCATATTTATTTTTTAAACTAAGAAAATAATGCTCCCTAGGGCTAAATTATATATTTGCAGAACTTAAAATTCTTTCTGCAAACACTGCAGGTTTGGCAATCGGCTTGTTATAAAATATTTGGAAAGTCCTTTCCGTAGACCATCCTGCTGTTGCCAGAATATGGTCCATTGGCACCTCCATATTTCTGGCCGCCGATGTAGCTGCTGCCCTGGTGGAGTGAGATTTAAAAATGTCAGTATCCACCCCAGCAGCTCCCAGAACCTGTCTGAGCCATCTTGAGATGGTTTGTACTGACACCCGACCATGAGGCTGTTTGAAGCTAACCCATAGTGCCATTTTGCTCCCTCTTAAGGCTTTAGTTGTGCTAAGGTAAAGCAGTAGATGTGACATGACACGGGGGTCAGTTGGGTACGCCCGGAATTCCATCGTCAGTCCCGAAGTTCCCGGTCTGCTCTGCTTGACCAGCTCCGAGATTCTGAATGTTATCTGGTCAGTTGATGTTACCATATTGTCCAGTCTTAATTTGTATAGGGACTGGACCCTTTGGGCTGAGACCAAGGCCATCAGCATGACAGTTTTTAGAGTGAGCTGTTCCAGAGACAGGAATCTGGCTGGTGACCAACCCCTTAGTAATGTCAGGACGACACTGATGTCCCAGATCTGGGTGTACCTTGGTCTAGGGAGATTGGTGTTATAAATACCCCTCATTAGTTTGGCCATCAGAGGGTGAGATCCTATGGACTGCTGTCCTGGTGCCTGCCATATATAGGCTGACAGCGCACTCCTAGCACTATTAATTGTGCTATAACTCAGTCCTTCATCGAAGTGAAGGCTGGATAGGAACTCCAGGACGTTCGTAAATGTAGCTGATCTGTATGCTACCCCCGTCCTTGAGCAGTACGCTTCCCACTTCCGTATGCTGGAGAGGTACTGCTTCTTGGTCGATAGTCGGTAGGCTGCCGTGATCATGTTCATGGTCCTGTCCGATAATCCCAGATCCAACAGGGGCCTTTTTAAATTCTGCAAGCCAACAGATTTATCCTGTCATGGCACAGATGACTTTCGCCCAAAACAGGATGGGCCAACAGATCTGGTCTTTTGGAAATGGTCATGAGTGGTTCAGTGACCATGTCGAGGACCACAGGGAACCATGGCTGTATAGGCCCGTCGGGTACTACCAAACTACCGGAAGTTGAGTCCATTTGTATTTTGCGTAGGACCCGACTGATGAGGCAGAAGGGGGGAAAGGCATAGAAAAACAAATTTCCCCAATTCAGCGAAAAGGCGTCCATCGCTGCTGCCTCAGGGTCTGATTCCCAAGCGACATATGTTGGTAACTGGTGATTCAGTCGGGATGCAAAGAGATCGATATCAGGTGTTCCATACCACTTTGTAATATCAGCAAATACTTTATGGTTCAACATCCATTCGGTGTTGTCATTAAATTTTCGTGACCTGGTGTCTGCCACTGTATTGAGCTTACCTGGTAGGTAAGTTGCTGATAGCCAAATATGTCTGTCGACACACCATTGCCAGATTGTGTTGACCAGATCGTCAAACGTTATCGATTTCATTCCACCCATATGGTTAATATAAGCCACCACTGTGGTGTTGTCCATTTGTAGGCGGACATGCAAATGGTGCATAGCTGAACAGTAAGCTTTTAGCCCATAAAACGCACCCAACATTTCTAAATAATTTATACCCAGTGTCTGTAGTGGTGATGATTCTTGTATGTTCCATCTGCCACCAGTACTAAATATAATGTTAGTTGCTCCCCAGCCCTGAGCACTGACATCCGTTTGTATCGTGAGTGTTGGGTTACTGATAACGATGGGGCTGGAACTATGCCAAATGTTTTATTTCCACCATTGTAATTCTGAAATTGCTTTAGCTGGTAATTGTATGGGTCGATCAAAATGACCTGCATGTTGTTTTAACGCTTGCACCTTTGCCGTTTGTAAGTTTTGGTAATGCAAAGGTCCAAGTTGAGTAGCTGGAAATGCTGATACTTATTTCCCAATCACTCTTGCCACCTGTCGAATAGATGGTTGATTAGTAACTATCAATTTGTTGCAGGCTTTCACCAATTCTGCTGCTTTGTCTTTTGGCAATGTTACAGACATGTGGATAGAGTTAATTGTGAATCCCAGATAGTCCATAGTTGTGGATGGCGTCAACTTAGATTTATCTGGATGTATGACAAACCCCAGTGTTTCAAACAAATGTTTGGTAGCTAATACCGCTGATTTAGCTAATTCCATGGTTTTCCCCACTATCAAAATATCATCAAGATATGCCATGACAATATGTTTTTGTTTTCTTAGTATTGCCAAAGCCGGTTTTAATATCTTGGTAAACAGTCTTGGGGCTGATGTTAATCCATTAGGCAACACTTTATACTGCCATTGTTGCCCCATCCAGTTAAACTTTAGGAATCTACGATGATCCTTATGAATGGGGACTGAATAGTATGCATCTTTCAAATCGAAGCATCCCATGAAGTATCCTCTGGAAATTAATTGTTTGGCAGTAACAAATGTTTCCATTTTGAAATGTATATACCTGACAAA
Organism: Amblyraja radiata; assembly: GCF_010909765.2. Classification (NCBI taxonomy): domain Eukaryota; kingdom Metazoa; phylum Chordata; class Chondrichthyes; order Rajiformes; family Rajidae; genus Amblyraja; species Amblyraja radiata. The sequence goes on along the minus strand of NC_045959.1, from coordinate 111,743,247 downwards.
AGTATTCAGCGTAGTTAAGTCAATGATGATGCGACACCCACCATCTTTCTTGGTTTTTGTGAAAATATTCGATACAAATTCCAAAGTCATGTTCTGTTTTTTCTATGACTCCTTTTGTATGTAACCTCACCAGTTCTGCATGTCCCTCATATTTTTCCCTTTGTGAGAGTGCAAACTCCCTGTGACGTACATGTTGAACTGGTGGCATACTTTTTTGGATGAACTCAATTTTGTATCCGTGAATACTTTGTAGTATATATTTATCAAGAGTGATAGTCCTCCATGCTCCCAAAAACAAGTGTAACCTTCCCCCTGTTAGTACAGGCCCTACACCTTTTATGTTCTGGAAGGAACCAGACCCACCTACCTCCATGGTTACCGGTAGTGTGTTCATTTCCTCAGCTTCTGTTTCTTCATTGAACGAGGTGCCGGAGTGTGGGGTTGGCGCATCTTCCATGGGGTTCGCTCTGGGCCTTGGCCTAAAAAAGACCTCCGGGGATGATGTGCGGCCCCCATGCTTTCACCAGCACCCTGGTGTTGACGCCTGCTGGTGGATGCAAAGGGGTGCTGCCGCCTGGGTTGTGTGGCTTTACTCGTTCCTGGACCTGCCCTCATGAGTCCAAGCGCTTTTGACTCCTCGTCCAGATCTTTGACTTGTTTCGACAAGTCCTTCCCAAACAGCAAGATTTGTGGTTGTGTAGTTGCAGATTTGCACAACCCTGCAAATTTGGGATTGAGGGCAGGTCTGATGGCGTCCTTCCGCAGGCAGTTTATCTCATACTGTGTGTTGTACAGTAGAGCCAGTGTGTCCTGCTGGTTATCGGTCATTTCGACCACATCAACCGAACGAGCATAGGACATGATAGCTGACGTCAGGAGCTTTAAGATTTTCTGGAGCTGCACCTCCTGGGTTCTTATGCCCAACCCAATGTACCCCCAGATTTGGCTGTTAACGGCCAGTACATTGAGTGAGATGCAGTTCTCCGGAGACGTGTATCTGTCCATAGCCTCATTGACTACCTGTTCCTGCAGCGGGTGGAAGGACAGGTAGTCTATACTGGCCACCAGTTTCGACTGCAACGGCCGTCCCACTTGTGGTGTTACCGTGAACCGGTTGACCACTCCCAGCAGCTCTTCCTGGTCCTGCACCCCCAGCACACTGCTGTTGTCTTCAGCCACGAGCCCTTCTTCCAGGCCAGCCCAGCCCTGGCCCCCAACGCTCCCCTCTGACGAGGGAGATGCGATGGACAGTGCCGGATACGGCGCTGTTGTGGGTGTGCGAGCAATCCCACGGCGGGCTTGCTCCATCTCCCGGAGCAAGTCCTGCTGGAGCATCTGCTCCATCAACCGCTCCATGCGGGATAAACGGTCACCTTTGTTGCTCTTGGGCAGCGCGTCTTCCTGACCGGACTCGTCCGAGTCTATCGGCCGGACCGACTTCTGCTTTGCCTTGCCTCCAACCCGCTGTGGTGGTTCGAGCTGAGCAGCTTGCGGCGTTGTGCTTGGCTGGGCCGAAATTGCGTCGGTGACTGTGGACCGCAACTGTGGTCCAGGTGCCGCCGGTCGCCCCCCACTGCTGGAACTCTCCTGGGCCATCACAGTCGTACGGGGCGCGACCTTCTTTAGTTTCCTTCCCTTGTCCATGTTCGCTGAAACAACAAGGGTTTGGGAATGACGACCTCAGAATAAGCTTAACTTACCTGTAGGTCCCGTTTTAAACTTTGTTGCGGGAGAGCTCGTTCCCCCGCCCGTCGCTGTTGCACTGCGTGAGACGCTATGTCGCGCATGCATCTCACGAGTAAAATCACACCAAAATCACACCAAAGATAGAGACCTCCTGTACAATCAAAATGAGCTACCCTGTCTCACCTAATTTTCAACATGTTATCAATAACCTCTCACAGATCATAACTTTTCAAATACATATGCAAGTGGCCACTAAAAATGCGGACAATTCTAGCTCTTATTGACCTTTCAGGGAGTGCGTTCCAGACCACATCCACTTTTTGGCTTAAAACATTCTCCTCATCTCAATTCTATTTCTTCTATCAAATTACCATAAGGCTATGCATTCTGTCTTTTGACTCCTCTAGAAATCATTCAACTGCATCTTTGATGCTACATTGCATTTTCACTACCAAGAGTCCTGCACAGGATTGGAGCCAGAGACAGCCATTCATAGCTATCCTGTGATACTACTGTCAATGGATGGAAAGGGTCAACATCCAGAAGGAGGTCTGCAAACCATGAAGGTCATTATCCATTAGGAGGTTTGTAAACCAGGCAGTAACGGGACGTTCCGCTTTGTCCCAGGATGGAATGTAATGGATATAATGGCATTTAATGATGACGTAGGTAATATATAACAAGAGATATTGCTTACTTTAATGCAATGAGATTCAATAGGTAAGGGGTTCAATCACAAGGTCAGACACAAAATGCTGGAGTAAAGCCCCTGTCCCACTTAGGAGACCTAAACAGCAACCTCTGGTGACCTTGCCCACCACCCAAGGTTTCCATGAGGCACCGAAGGCTTTGGTCAACCTTAATGGTCGAAAGTGGTTTCCGCGTGGTCGAGGCTTCATCTAGATTGCTGCTATTTTTTCATCATGATTAAAACAGGCCTTGACTAAAAATAGGTTGCCGTTTTAAAAATCGATAATTTTTTTGTCGCAGGTCTAGTCGAAGCCGGTCTTCTTCATATTCGAGGAAGGTTTTCAACATATGCGTGGGAGGTGGTAGGAGGTTGCAGGTCACCTTGACCTTGATTTTTTTTTCGGTGGCGGGCAAGGTCACCAGAGGTTGCTGTTTTGGTCTCCTAAGTGGGACAGGGGCTTAACTTAGCGGGAAAGGCAACATCTCTGGAGAGAAGGAATGGGTGATGTTTTGGGTCGAGATCTTTCTTCAGACTCACAAGGTTAGTTCCTCCTAACTTTATATATTACTGTGCTTCCATCAGTGCTGGGTATTTTACACTGAGCAGAGCATACTCAGAGCTGGTAAGATGTTGGAATGAATATATGATTCTATAAGAATAACATAAGGCTTAATTAGACTGATAGATCGGCCAGTTTTGGCATATCTTTGGAGTTAATGCAGTGGATTTGGTAGTGTTGACAGACTAGTTGTAATTTGATACCTAGGTCAATGCCAAGCAGCTCATGGTATTATTTTAATTGTACTTTTTCACAGCAGTTTGCACAGGTGGGTAGCCTGTTAAATAGCCATTTCAAAGGGCAATTAAGAGTCAGCCACTTATAGATATGCATTCACAAGTGAACCAGATAAAGATGGTCAATTCCCTTCCCCGATGAACACTAGTGAAGCAGATAGGATCTTACAACAAACCTATCACCAGTCAGCACTTTCACTCAATATGAACATGGCTGATCGTCCAAAAACAGTATCCCATTCCTGCTTTCTCCCCATAATCCCTTGATTCCGTTAGGCCTAAGAGCTATATCTAACTCTCTCTTGAATATATCCAATGAATTGGCCTCCACTGCCTTCTGTAGCAGAGTATCCACAGATCCACAACTCTCTGGGTGAAAAAGTCTTTCCTCATCTCAGTCCTAAATGGCCGACCCCTTATTCTTAAACTGTGACCCTGGTTTTGAACTCCCCCAACATTGGGAATATTTTTCCTGCATCTAACCTGTCCAATCTTATATGTTTTATATTTCTATAAGATCCCCTCTTGTCCTTCTAAATTCCAGTGAATATAAGCCCAGTCGATCCATTCTATCATATGTCAGTCCCGCCATCCCGGGAATTAACCTGGTGAACCTACGCTGTACTCCCTCATATATATCTGATATACTAGACTAAGTGGGACCCGTTGGGTCCCAGCATCACACGGGAGGGCTGGTCACCAACGCAATATTCCACCTCTCCACCAATTCCAATATTGCTCACCAGTGTGGGGGGGGGGGGGGGGGGCTTTCTGTTGCGCTAGTATGGGTGTTGCGGGCCGAAGGTACTGGTTTCCAGAGGGCTAGTATAGACATTGTGGGCTGAATGGATTCTTGGGCTGGCAGCCAACTGCTGCAACGATTTTAAAAGCCAAGCCAAGGCAAACAATTTGGCTGCAGCCACACGACAACCAAAATTCATTTTGTGAACACAAACTTTTTAAAAAGGCGATGCAAACAATTGGGCAGCAGCCACCCAACAACCAAAATTCATTTTGTGAACAAACACAAACTTTTTTAAAAGGCGAGGCAAACAATTGGGCAGCAGCCACCCGACAACCAAAATTCATTTTGTGAACACAAACAATTAAAAAAGGCGGGGCAAACAATTGGGCGGCAGCCACCCGACAACCAAAATTCATTTTGTGAACACAAACTTTTTTAAAAAGCGAGGCAAACAATTGGGCAGCAGCCACCCGACAACCAAAATTCATTTTGTGAACACAAACTTGTTAAAAAGGCGAGGCAAACAATTGGGCAGCAGCCACCCGACAACCAAAATTCATTTTGTGAACACAAACTTGTTAAAAAGGCGAGGCAAACAATTGGGCAGCAGCCACCTTACAGCCGCATCGAGGGGACTCACCGTGGAGTAGGCGTGCGTTAAGTGTTATTCGCAGCTCAGAGAGCATGACCCTCTCACTTCCTGGGTCTGGCAGAGACTGAGTGAGGGACTACACTTCCGGGTTTTATAGTCCCGCCCCCTTGCCGCCAGCGGGGGCAGCAGAGAGAATGGGGAATTTTAAAAAAACATTAATATCTCTCTGATTTTTTATCGATGGGAAAGATCCTCCTGCCCCGGAAGGCGGAGGGGGGCTCTGAGCGAGGTGGCCATAAATGACAGCCGTAGGTGGCGGCGTTCTCTCAGAAATCACACCACAGTGAGCCAAAAGCAGTCAAGATCAGACTTTTAGTAATATAGATATCTGTGAAAAAGGTACGCTTCTTCCTTCCTCCTCCTCTCACCTTTGGCCTATGTCCTCTAATTAGTGATTCCTCTTCCCTGGGAGGTCCAGATCCAGGCCCATACGAAGCTTTTCAAAAATTTAGGGTGGCATGACAGGATTACAAAAATTTTACTGTGAAATAATGTACGTGCTGCACTCTGGGGTTTTAGATGCTCTCCCGATCCCCCATTCGCTGTGATGGCATTTCAGTCTCAGTCACAGAGGCCGATGTCAGGAAATCCTTCAGAGGGGTGAACCCCCGAAAAGCACCTGGACCTGATGGTATACCCGGTCGTGTTCTAAAAACCTGTGCGGACCAACTGGCGGGAGTTTTTACGGACATTTTCAACCTCTCACTTCTGAGGTCTGAGGTCCCCACCTGCTTTAAAAGGCCATCAATTATACCGGTGCCCAAGAAGAGTAAGGTGACGTGCCTCAATGACTATCGACCAGTGGCACTAACGCCGGTGGTGATGAAGTGCTTTGAGTGGTTGATCATGGAGCAAATCAACTCCTACATCGACAAAAACCTGGACCCACTGCAGTTCGCGTACCGCCACAACAGATCAACGGTGGATGCGATCTCGCTGGCCCTCCACTCCGCACTGGACCACTTGGACAACAAAAACTCATATGTCAGGCCGTTATTCATTGATTACAGCTCGGCATTTAACACAATCATCCCCTCCAAACTGGTTACCAAACTCGCAGAACTGGGTCTCTGCGCATCCCTCTGCAACTGGATCCTCGACTTCCTCGTCCACAGACCACAGTCTGTTCGTATTGGTGGAAATGTGTCAGCCTCAATAACAATCAGCACGGGAGCACCTCAAGGCTGCGTGCTCAGCCCCCTGCTGTACTCACTCTATACCCATGACTGCGTAGTGAACCACAGTGCGAACTCCATCATCAAGTTCGCTGACGACACCACTATTGTGGGGTGTATCACTGATGGGGATGAGTCAGAGTACAGAAGAGAGATCGAGCAACTGTCCATATGGTGCCAGTGCAATAACCTGGCCCTCAACACCAGCAAAACCAAGGAACTGATTGTGGACTTTGGAAGGAGTAGGAGGGGGACCCACAGCCCCATTTATATCAACGGGTCGATGGTTGAAAGGGTCAAGAACTTCAAATTCCTGGGGGTGCACATCTCTGAAGATCTTTCCTGGTCCGAGAACACTAACGCAATTATCAAAAAGCTCATCAGCGCCTCTACTTCCTGAGAAGATTACGGAGAGTCGGTTTGTCAAGGAAGACTCTCTCTAACTTCTACAGGTGCACAGTCGAGAGCATGCTGACCGGTTGCATCGTGGCTTGGTTCGGCAATTTGAGCGCCCTGGAGAGGAAAAGACTACAAAAAGTAGTAAACACTGCCCAGTCCATCATCGGCTCTGACCTTCCTTCCATCGAGAGGATTTATCGCAGTCGCTGCCTCAAAAAGGCTGGCAGTATCATCAAAGACCCATACCATCCTGGCCACACACTCATCTCCCTGCTACCTTCAGGTAGAAGGTACAGGAACCTGAAGACTGCAACAACCAGGTTCAGGAATAGCTACTTCCCCTCAGCCATCAGGCTATTAAACCTGGCTCGGACATAACTCTGATTATTAGCAACCACTTTCTGTTATTTGCACTACCAGTTTATTTATTCATGTGTGTATATATTTATATCATGGTATATGGACACATTTATCTGTTTTGTAGTAACTGCCTACTATTTTCTGTGTGCTTAAGCAAAGCAAGAATTTCATTGTCCTATACAGGGACACATGACAATAAAGTCACTTGAACTTGAACTTGAACTCTGATGCATACTGAGCCTTATTTTGGAGCATTTTTGCACCAAATTTATGACCAATATTTCAGAAATTAACAGGAATCTGAGAGGTCGTTTTTTCACACAAATATTCTTCAATAATATTCATGATGTGACATGTATAGACATTCTTGAATGTTACCCAAACCATCGTGAGCTACTTAGTGACGATGCTTGCCCTCTCCTAAAACGTCTCTACTGCCTTGGTTGATGCAGGACAGGACACGAGCTTTGGGACATGGTGTGAAGCTGTTGCAGTCTGTCACAGCCTGGTAAAAGCCTGGATAGAGTGGATGTGGAGAGGATGTTTCCACTAGTGGGAGAGTCTAGGACCAGTGGCCACAGCTTCAGAATTAAAAGACGTTCCTTTAGGAAGGAGATGAGCAGGAATTTCTTACGTCAGAGGGTGGTGAACTGTGGAATTCATTGCCACAACCAGCTGTGGAGGCCAAGTTAATGGACATTTTTCAGGAGGAGATTGACAGATTTTTGATTGATACGGGTGTCAGAGGTAATGGGGAGAAGGCAGGAGAATGGGTTTGAGAGGGAAGGATAAATAGTCATAGAGTACCTGTCTAACTGTTTCTTAAATGTTGCGATAATCCCTGCCTCAACTACCTCCTCTGGCAGCTTGTTCCATACACCTACCACCATTTGTGTGAAAAATATGCCCCTCAGATTCCTATTAAATCTTTTCCCCTTCACCTTAAACTTATGTCCTCTGCTCGATTCACCTACTCTGGGCAAAAGACTCAACCTGATCTATTCAAATCATGATTTTATATACCTCTATTAGATCACCCCTCATCCTCCTGTGTTCCATGAAATAGAGTCCAAGCCTACTCAACCTCTCCCTATAGCTCTGGCCCTCTAGTCCTGGCAACATCCTCGTAAATCTTCACTGTACCCTTTCCAGTTTGATGACATGTTTCCTATAACATGATGCCCAAAACTGAACACAATACTCACCAACTTTTTTTTTTTTCAATTTTATTTATTAGATGTACAGTACATTACAATAATATAAGCCAAATATAACTTATTACATTTATTGTACCACTTCATTTTTTAAGCTTTAAAAAGAAAGAAAAGTAAAGAAAGTAAAGAAAGTGAGAAAGAGTCGTGATATTGTGAAAAAGTGATCGAAAAGAAAGACCCATTAAGCAAAGAGTTAGGGAAAAAAGTTAAGAAATAGGTCGTAGAAAAGAAAAAAGAGAAAAAGAAACAAAAGCTCTATTAAGAAGTCCAAGCAGAAAGGGATATACCAACTTCGTATTTTTCATCCCCCCCTTACCAGATCCTGACACCATTTCTTTTTAAAGTACTGTTGCACCTTATACTTGTAGTAAGTCGATAAATGCAGACCACGTCTTTTGGAAGTGGTCTGATTTGCCTGCAAGAAGGAGACTCATATCTTCCAGGTGTAATGTTTCAAACATATTTGAAATCCACATATTTATTGTTGGTATAGGGGCGTTTTTTCAGAATTTAAGTATAAGCTTTTTTCCCGTTGTTAACCCGTAATTAAATATATTCTTTTGAAACACAGTTAGTTCAGGGCTGCCTTCCATTGTTCCAAAGATAATCAATTCTGCTTTTGGTGTCAATTTTAAATAATTTTGTAAAGATTTCAAAAATTTCAATCCAAAATTTTTGAATTTTTATACAAAAAACAAATGAGCGCGCTATAGTAGCTTCCTGAGATAGACATTTATCACAAATAGGGGAGACGTTAGGAAAAAGTTTACTTATTTTGTTTTTTGAGTAATATAATCTATGTAAGATTTTAAATTGAATTAGGGTGTGTTTTACGTTAATCGAGCATTTGTGCACATATAGCAAATGTTTATCCCACCTCTCCTTTGAAATTTTTATAGCTCACTCTTGTTCCCAGTCTCTTCTAATTCCATCGGTTTGATTGATTGATTGATTATACCTTTAATAATCCTTTACAGGAAATTACAGTGCCACAACAGCTTCAAGACAGACATAACACCACACATTTCCTCAAATAGCTTCCATACTTAACAAGTTAAAATACAAGTTAAAATACAAGTTAAAATACAATGAATGAAAAAAAAAAAAAAATAGTGCAGTTATTTATGCGCATTATATAACCTTATAGCAGCTGGTATACAAGACTTCCTATGTCTCTCAGTTTTGCACATTGGTGCAATCAGTCTCTGACTGAAGATGCTGCTCTTGATCACCTACAGGGCATGGAGTGGGTGAGTGGGGTTGGTCATTATTGAACCCAGTTTGTTCAGAATTCTGGCCTCTGCCACCTGCTGGACCGTTCGTTGCTCAGCCCCGACCACTGAGCCGGCCTTCCTGATCAGCTTGTCCAGTCTGTTTTTGTCCGCTATGCGGGCGCCATCTCCCCAACAGGCCACAGCAAAAAACAGAGCACTGGCTACCACTGAATGGTAGACACTGCACAGCAGGGGTTGGCAGATGTTAAATGACCTCAGCCTCCTTAAAAAATACAGTCGACTATGTCCCTTCCTGTACACCTTCTCCATATGACTCTTCCAGTCCAGCTCACTGTCAAGCTGCACACCAAGGTACCTGTGGTTGGCGACCACCTCCACCTCAGTGCCCTTAATGGTGATTGGTGTTGGTTGAGTCCTCCCCCTCCCCCTCCTGAAGTCCACAACTATCTCCTTGGTTTTTGTGGTGTTAAGATGGAGGTTATTGTGTGCACTCCACTCCACAAAGTTGCTTATTATGTCTCTATACTCCTCCTCATTGCCCCCTTTGATGAGGCCGACAACAGCTGTGCCATCCGAAGATTTCTGCAAAAAGCAGCTGTTGGTGTTATATTGGAGATCCGCTGTGTAGATGGTAAACAGGAATGGAGCCAGCACAGTTCCTTGTGGAGCCCCTGTGCTGCTCAAGATGGTGCTTGAGACATTGTTCTGCAGGCGCACGTACTGTGGTCTGAGGAAAAGGTAATCCAAACACCACAGTACCAGTGATGGATCCACTTTCATCTTCTCCAACTTCTCCCCTAGCAGTCGGGGCTGAATTGTGTTTCTATATTTAGAATGATGTTATACAAGTATGATATTAAATTAGCTGATTCGGCCTTTGTATTCATTGCTTCGTTCAGTAAATCTGGTGGCAAATTATAATAATCTTGTATATATTTTTTCAAATAGTCACATATTTGAATATATTTAAAATAATGATTATTTCTCAAATTGTATTTTAATTGTAATTGTTGGAATGATAATAAATTTCCAGTTTCATACGTCGCCGAGCATTTTAATTCCTATTCTTTCCCATTGTGTAAATGATTTATCTATAATAGAAGGTTTAAACGACGGATTATTAACTATTGGAGATAAAAGAGATAGATTTCTTAATATTAGGGTATGTTTTATTTGTTTCCAAGTTCTAATTGTACTGTGTATAATTGTATTTTTATTGTATTTTGTGTTATTCAGGTTCATTGGTGAGAGGAGGATCGCTCCAATATTGCAAGGGGAGCAGTCCTCTCTCTCCATTACAATACAATCCACCTGCTGGGCAGAGTTGTCCAGCTGGTGAATCATGTTTTTGATATTTACTGCCCAGTAATAGTACATAAAGTTAGGAAGTGCTAAACCACCCAATTATTTTGGTTTACTCAAGTATTCTATGGGATTTATAGTCCCATATAAAATTTGTAATGTCTGAGTCCAGTTTTTTTTTAAACTTTTTTGGTAGGTATATTGGAATTGACTGGAATAAGTATAGAATTTGTGGTAGAAAAATCATTTTTATAGCATTTATTCACCCTATTAAAGACATCGGAAGCGTTTTCCAGAATTTGATTAAAGCATTTAATTTCTTAAGTAGGGGACTATAATTTGCATTAAACATAGCTTGATATTTTCTAGTGATTTCAATTCCCAAATATTTAAATTTTTCTGTAGCTATTTTAAAAGGGAATTTTAAGAGGTGTGTTGAGTCTCTGGGTTTTATCGACATAATCTCACTTTTATTCCAATTTATTCTGTATCCTGAGAAAGATCCAAAATCCTCTATTAGGTTTAATATGTTAGGTATACTAATTTGGGGTTTTGTGGCGTACAATAGTACGTCATCTGCGTATAAAGATATTTTATTATTTGAATATTTTGTATTATAACCGTGGATGTTCAGATGTGTTCTGATTATTTCAGCTAAAGGTTCAATTACAAGGGCAAATAGCAGTGGTGATAGTGAGCATCCTTGTCTATTGCCCCTTGATAATTGAAATTTCGTAAAATATATTGTTGGTTAATATTCTAGCCGTGTGCTTATTATATAATAGTTTTATCCATGAGATGAAATTCTCTCCCATTTGAAATGTTTGCAATACTTTAACAAGGTAGTCCCATTCCACTTGATCGAATGCTATTTCTGCGTCTAATGAGATAATTGATAAGTCTTGTTCTTCAGTTTTATGTGAATGCATTATATTGAGCAGACGTCTCAGATTATTAGATGATTGTCTCTTGTGTATGAATCCCGTTTGATCCGCATTTATTAATTTACTAACATATTTACTTAGTCTTCTAGCTGATGTTTTCGCTAGTATTTTTTTATCTGTATTTAACAGTGCAATGGCTCTGTATGATCCAGGTTCTTCTATATCTTTATCTTTTTTAAGTATTAATGTAATCATTGATTCTGCTAGTGTTTCTGGTAAAATTTGTTCTTTAAAAGCATATGTATACATTTTCTGTTAACCTGGTGTAATTATGTCATAAAAACTTTTGTTGCAACTGCAACATGACCTCCCAACTTCTATACTCAACCTGACCCGCTGAGTTACTCCAGCACTCTGTGAAACATCACAGAACAGGGCAAGATTAGCAAGTTTGCTGATGATACAAAAGTGAGTTGTTTTGCAGATAGTGAAGATGGTTGTGAAAGATTGCAGCAGGATCTGGATCATTTGGCCAGGTGGGCAGAGGAATGGCTGATGGTTGCATGGTTTCTTGAAGGTCGAGTCGCAGGTACATCAGGTGGTCAACAAAAAGTATTGAGTATAGAAGTTGGGAGGTCATGTTGCAGTTGTATAAGACGTTGGTGAGACCGCATTTAGAATATTGTGTTCAGTTATGGGCACCATGTTATAGGGAAGATGTCAAACTGGAAAGAGTACAGAGAAGATTTATGAGGATGTTGCCAGGACTAGAGGGCGTGAGCTATAGGGAGAGGTTGAGTAGGTTGGGACTCTATTTAATGGAGCTCAGGAGGATGAGGGGAATTCTTATAGAGGCATACAAAATCATTAGTGGAATAGATTGGGTAGATGCACAGAGTCTTTTGCCCAGAGTAGTGGAATCGAGGACCAGAGAACATAGGTTCAAGGTGAAGGGAAAAAGATTTAATAGGAATCTGAGGGGTAACTTATTCACACACAGGGTGGTGGGTGTATGGAACGAGCTGCCAGAGGAGGTTGTTGAGGCTGGCAGTATCCCATCATTTAAGAAACAGTTAGGCAGGTACATGGATAGGTTTGGAGGGATATGGACCAAACGCAGGCAAGTGGAATTAGTGTAGCTGGGACATTGTTAGCCGGTGTGGGCAAGTTGGGCCAAAGGGCCTGTTTCCACACTGTGACTCTATCCATGTTCTCCAAAGATGCTGCCTGACCCGCTGTGGCAGATTGTGCTTCCTCAGCTGCCGTAGGAAGTACATCCTCTGTTGTACCTTTTGACTGTGGAGTCGATGGTAGCCCCCCACTTAAGGTAATTGAAAATGATGGTTCCCAGGAATTTAAAGACTCCACAGATGTGACTGTGGTGTTGTTGACGGTGAGTGGGGTGAGGGGAGGGGGAGCTCTCCTAAAGTCTACAATCAATTCCACTGTCTTAAGAGCATTAAGCTCCAGGTTGTTGCGATGGCACCAGGACACCAGCTGTGACACATCCTGCCTGTCGGCAGATTCCTCCCCATCCTGGATCAGTCCAATCAGGGTTGTGTTATCTGCAGGTACACAAAAATGCTGGAGAAACTCAGCGGGTGCAGCAGCATCTATGGAGCGAAGGAAATAGGTAACGTTTCGGGCCGAAACCCTTCTTCAGATTGTGTTATCCGCAAACTTGAGATGCTGGACAGAGGTGTTTGTGGAGATGCAGTCAATGGCGTAGAGAGAGTAGAGGGGAGGGGAGAGTACACAACCTTGCGGTGCTCCTATGCTGAGCATTTGCGGGTCCGAGATGTGCTTTCCCAGTCTCACATGCTGCTTCCTGTCTGTCAGGAAGCTGGTGATCCACTGACAGAGGGGTTCAGGCACAGTCAACTCGGAATGTTTGAAGTGTAGAAGCTCTGGCACAATGGTGTTGAATGCAGAGCTAAAATCAACAAATAAAATCCTCACATAGGTCCCCTGGCGGTCTAGGTGCTGTAGGATGAAGTGCAGGCCCAGGTTGACTGCGCCATCCACAGATCTATTGGCCCAATATGCAAACTGCAGAGGATCCAGCAGGGGGATCGTGATATTTTTCAGCTTGGCCAGCATAAGCCTTTCAAGGGTCTTCATGACCACAGAGGTCAGTGCGACAGGCCTGTAGTCATTAAGACAATTGATCCTTGCCTTTTTGGGTACAGGAACAATAGTGCTGGCAGGCACTTTGAAGCAGGCTGGGACAGTACATGTTTGCGGGAACTGGTTAAAAATGTCTGTGTAGACCGGTGCCAGTTGCATGGCACAGAGCTTGAGAGTAGAGGAGGAAACATTGTCAGGTCCTGGAGATTTCTGGCTTTTCTGTCTTCTGAAAAGCCTCTCCACCTCCTCTATTTTTATTGTTGACTAGACCAAGTGCAGACCCGTTGGGTCTGCTCCCCAAACGCAGCCGTTCCCTACCCGTAGCCCCCACGGGAGACGTGGTCCTCCAACTCAAGCGGCTCAGGAATCAGCAGTGCGGCTGTTTTTAAATGGCGTCTTTGAGGCGAGATGCGGGCGCCAGCAGCCGTTACGGTCGCTGGCCAGCAGGCGACAAAATGAGTGAGTGGGGGGAAGAAGGATTTGATTAAAAATGTGTACATAAACACGACGAAATTTAATGACCAACCCTGACGCGAGGTTCGATCGCCCGACGCGGGGGAGCTGACATCCCCCCCCGATGTGGGAGCTGGATCGCCTCGAAGCGGAGGATGTCAGCTCCCCCGCGTCGGGCGATCGAACCTCGCGTCAGTGTTGGTCAAACCTTCTGTGGCATTGGAGCTCCCGACTAGCCTCTCCCGAGACTGTGAGCCCTTGATGGTAAGTCCGCAGGCCGCGGTGGAAGTGATCCCAGGCAAGGGATCTGCTCCGATGGGGCTCATGACAGTCCGAGGCGGCTTCCAGCTCCATCGATGTGAGGACCTGACAATGTGATCGGAAAATTAATCACATCTCCGGGAAGGTAGTAACTTGAAAAAAAAAGTTCCCCCCGGTCCCCCCCCTCCCCCCACATAAAACAAACCAAGCAACATTAAAACAAACTTATAACAAACGCTAAAATAATAAAAAGATGAAAAACTAACGGACTGCCGATAGGGCTGGCATCTCCCCCCGCGCCCCTGGTGGGCATGGATAATTGGGTGTGAAGTGGTGATTAGAGAGGGGTGGGTGTAGAAGGGCCCAGTCTTTGCAGACTGAGGTCAGGCTGTGAGTGGGTGTGAAGTGTTGGTTGGGATGGGAAAGGGTCCAGTCTTTTCATACTGGAGTCTTGCCTCAAGTAGGCGTGAAGTGGTGAATGGGGTGGAGTAGGTGCAGGGTCCATTCTTTGCCGACTGGGGTCTGGCTGTGTTTGTTGGGGAAGGGATGGGTCATGTTATAGGGTTATGTTTCTGATTTTCAAACCTGCAGTAAAACTCATTCAAGTCGTTGATCAGCTGACGATTGTCCAAAGAGCGGGGCCTTTCCTCTTATAGCTGGTCATTTCTTGCATGCCCTTGCAAACTGAAGAAGAGTCACTGGCTGAAAACTTGCTCCTCAACTTCTCAGAGTACCTTTCCTTGGCAGCTCTGATTCCTCTTCTCAGCTCTTTATCGATCAGGCTATCTTTTAACCCTTTAACGAATAGGCTATCGGCTTGACGCATATTTACATATTTCCCATCTCGAAATGGAAATGTTATATCTGTAAATAATTATCCCATTAAAATGTATATTTTATAAATTTCCAATATTTTACACTAAGTTTATTAAAATTGGTTGTGCTTTTGTTATAAGCTTGAAGGGGTAGAGGCGCAAATATTTTGTAATCTGAACATGGGAATTAAAAATATTGTAGACTTAATTCACACCTCTGTAACTTAGCTTTAAGGGGGGGATACCGTCCAGTGCTGATTTTGGTACCAAAATGCGCGCAATTCAATTACACAAAAAGGCCAGAAAATCAAGTCAGAAAATCCTGTCAAACATTTTTAGTTTTTAACCATAAAGAATCACAATTAGCTCTGAATAAAATTGGTGATAATGTTTTCCCTCTCCTAACCTTAGGTTTACACTGCACCAAGGAGATCTTCCAACTCCACCTTCTCCCAAGCTTCCTCAGCAGCAACATCATCAATGTACTACTACATTTCTGCAGACGGATCCATGATGACCCTGAAAATATGCTGATTTTTGTTATATTCAAATTATATTAAAAATATGATGCAAAAAGAAAGTCACAAACTATGGAATTCATATTTTTCAGTATTGTTATCAAGGAAAAGAAAGCAGTTCCAATTGTTTGACATTATTTGGTATTGTTTGATATTATTAATATGGTGGAGAAAATATAAGAGCTCTAAAACCTACCTTAATTTTGCAAAACACTAAAGATAATACCCCTTTCCCTCTCCCCTCCACCTCTCTCTCCCTCCCCATCTCTCTCTCCCCTCCCCTCACCTTCTTCTCCTCCTTCCCCTCTCTCTCTCTCCCCCTCCCCTCCCTCTCACATTCCCCTCTCTTTTTCCTCTCTCCCTCCCACGCAGCATTGGAGGGCCCGTGGCGGGGGGTGGGGGAGAGGCGAGGGCCCGTGGGAGGGGGGAGAGGAGTGGGCCCAGTGGGGGGGAGGTGGTGTCGTGGGCCCGGCGAAGGCCCAGCCGGAGCAGCGTCTGGTGTTGAGGTTACGGACGCTGCCAGTCGTTCTCGCTCCTGCCCAGCGACGGGAGAACGGTTTCCTAGATGCCAGGCTGACCAGCCTTGACATTCTCCATTTACCTTTTTTCTATCTCGTCTGAAACATTGAAACCCTGTCACTTTGAGCTGCCGGTCGTATCCCTCTTGTAACCAAGTTTCTTTAATGGCCACAGCATCATAATTCCAAGCACTGATCCAGGCAAGCCCTGCTTCCATGTTGTATGACACTATGACTCTATAAAATACAGCAATTCAATTCACTGGGGTTCTACCAGTTTCATTTAATTCATTCAAGGATATGGTCATTGCACACAAAGTAAGGATTTATTGCCCATCCTGATATAAATGAAATAGCTTGTTTGTCTATCTTTTTCTTAGGATGCCTGTGCGTGACTTTGTTTAACGTGGGGAGACTGGTGCACAGACAGCCACCCCACGGTCCTTTACAGATCTGGGTCAGGATCCAGTGGCAAGGAATCCAAGACGACCGGAGACCCTTTTCTGCTGCAGCCTTCATCCGCCTTCCCAGCCGTTGTGATGCTCCACAAAGGTCAGCCATCGTCCTCTGCCTGTTCCACCGTTGAGGTCTTTGTTGGATTGCTCTTTGGCAGAGACCTCCCCCTCGACTTTATCGCCATGGGTGGCCCTACCAGGAGCATAGTTCCAGACGGCATCGCTCTCAGGATCTCAGCTCCAACCAAGCTTCTCCTCCACAACAAGGTGACAATCCATGGAGAAGTTGTCTATCACTTATAACAATTAAGAATCAGCCGCATTACATAGATTCAAACTCACATATTGATCAAACCAGGTAAAAATATCTTGGGTACTTCCTCAGATAATGTTATATATTCAGATTTATTCATCATCCAGCAGATTCATGGTTACCATTACTGTTTTGTGTTTTTCATTCTACGTTTATATAATTAATGTTAAGGTTCGCAACTGTGAGAGCATCCAGAAAACATCTACTGTTGGACTGCCAACCCGACCACACCCACTAACCTCCCCCCACACCCCTTTGTCAGACAGTGTCCCATTTATACCTGTCACTATACATTGTCATGCCTATAGGCTGCTTCCCCCCATCCCCATAGCTGCAGGAGGGTCAGTCCATTCTTTATTGCAACCATGAGCTAATATTTACCAGGGTAAATCCAAATCCAGGTGTAGAATATACCATTAATACTCAGGAATATCCAGCAGAATACACTAGCCAGTCTGTGAAGCATTCCAGTTTTGAATTCTCATGTGCCAAAGATTTCCAGCTTGCCACAAGATACATTCTTGTGGGTGAAAAAGGGGGGCAATGGCTCCAATACCTTCATTGGTCAGTGTAACGGGATTACCTTCATCAATCAGTGTACGAGTGCAGGAATTAGGACATCATGTTACAATTGTACCAAGATGTTGGTGAGGCATATTGAATCAGTTCTGAGCACCCTGCTTTAAGACAGATGTCATTAAACTGGAAAGGATGTAAGAAAAGATCTACCAAGATGTTACTGGGTTTGAGGGTTTGAGTTATAAGGAGAGGCTGGATAGGCTGGTACTTTTTTTCCTGCGGCATTGGAGGCTGAAGAATGATCTTAAAGAGATGCATGACGGGCAAACATTAAGTGAAAAGCCACAGTCTTTTCCCCAGGGTATGTGAGTCTAAAACTAGAGGCCATCGTTTTGTGAGAGGGGAAATATTTAAGAGGGACCTGAGGGGCAACTTTTTCACACAGTATGTATTAATGACATGAGCTGCCAGAGGAAATGGTAGGAATGGGTCTTTGGTTGATTTTCTATAATCCCACGGATTGCAGTGGTAAGGCAAGGCAGAGTATAAATCAGGGAATTAAAAGCACATATAACAAGGACAATTGAACAATCATGGGAGGTTGCTATCTTACACAGAGAACAAACAAATGTCAATTAAACAAAAACTTTGGGTCTTTCTTCATGGAAGAAGACATTTAAAAAAACTTTCAGAAATGTTAGGGACCAGCAGTCTAATGAAATGGGAAAAAAATAATACAGAGAACAAACAAATGTCAATTAAACAAAAACTTTGGGTCTTTCTTCATGGAAGAAGACATTTAAAAAAACTTTCAGAAATGTTAGGGACCAGCAGTCTAATGAAATGGGAAAAAAATAATACAAACTTGTAATAATAAAAAGTGCTGGGGATATCAATGGCATTGAAAGTCGATAAATACCCAGGGCCTGATAAACTCTATCCTGGAGCTAGTGAGGGAAATAGTGAATGCATTAGTTGTCATCTTCCAAGACTCGACAGATAATGAAACAGTCCCCACCATGAGTCAGTGGGAATCTACGGGAGTCTATAATAAAGGGTGCAATAACAGGGCATTTCGAAAATATCAATATTTCGATAGTTGACATTTCGAAAATACCAACAGGATTAGACAAATAATAATAACCTTTAAGGTAAGGAAAAGGAGCTTTACAGTGAATTTGGGGAAGAGTTGTTCCAACCAGAAGAGGGTTGAAATGTGAAATACACTGCCTCAGTGGGTAGTGGAGAGAAGTACACTCACATCATTTAAGTATGTTGAGGTGGGAGATTGCAACCTTCACGTGGTCCACCCTGTGTCGACGAATGCAATCAATCCGGCGTGCACAATCAAATAAGATCAAAGCGAACAAGGTGTCCCTCAATTTTAGACTGTGCACGCCATACGCAAGAAGAAGAAGCTTTAAGTACGTATTTAGATGAGCATTTGAAACATTGTGGCAGAGAAAGTGAGTGCTGGAAACAAACAGACCAGCTAGGTGTTGGAAAAACAGGAATAGTATAAACCTCTGATCTGATAAAAAAACTTCTTATTATCTCTCCTTGAGAGTTGTAAGGCTTCATCACACTTGTCAATAATGACGAAGTTCAAAGGCCAAATGTGCAAACTGTGCCTTCAAGATCATAGCCTTAAGAATTTTGGTTCTGACCTTCACTCTCCAGATGTCAAAGAGTGAGAGAACCATCCAGTCTGTATCTCAAGTACATTTATATTTCAGGTCATAGTTCATTACACAGTGAAAACTTTAGACTTTAGAGATACTGTGCACCTTTGGCCCACCAAGGCCCTTTGGCCCACCGAGTCTGCCGTTGTGATAGTCCCTTACCAACCAACGATCCCCACTCACTAACTACACACTAGGGACAATTTGCGATTTTACCAAGCCAATTAAGCTACAAACCTGGAAGGAAACTGGAGCACTCGGAGAAATCCTACGCGGTCGCATGGAGAACATACAAACTCCATACAGACAGCAACCGTAGTCAGGATCGAACCCAGGTCTCTAGTGGTGTAAGGCAGCATCTCTACCACTGCGCCACCATGCTGCCCCAGGTTGAACAGGACTGGAGAAAGTACACAGCTATGTTTTACGCCATTGTATATGTCAAATGATTTT
The DNA here is from genome assembly GCF_010909765.2 of Amblyraja radiata. Classification (NCBI taxonomy): domain Eukaryota; kingdom Metazoa; phylum Chordata; class Chondrichthyes; order Rajiformes; family Rajidae; genus Amblyraja; species Amblyraja radiata. The sequence goes on along the minus strand of NC_045959.1, from coordinate 111,723,995 downwards.
GAAGTATATGACAAATGGAGTGGAGAAATGCTGGGCTTTGGGGGTCTGTAAACAGCTTTAAAAAAATTTAAGTCTTTTGAGTCAGCATACAGCTAGAGCTCATCTGGCTTGTAGAAGTACCAATGTCCTGCATTTTCAGAGTTCTTTCTGGTTTTGCTGTGCAACCCATTTCTTTCGTGTTAGTTTTAGTTTTATAGATACAGCGCGGAAACAGGCCCTTCGGCCTACCGGGTCCACGCCGACCAGCGATCCCCGTACGTTAACGCGATTCTACACGCACTGGGGACAACTTTTTTTACATTTTACCAAGACATACTTGTATATCTTTGGAGTGTGGGAGGAAACCGAAAATCTCAGAGAAAACCCTCACAGTGACGGAGAGAACGTACAAACTCTGTACAAACAGCACCAGTAGTCAGGAACGAACCAGGAACTCCGGCGCTGCAAGCACTGTAAGGCAGGGACTCTACCGCTACGCCACCGTGCCGCCCATTCCTGTTCCACTATCCAAGCCCACGTGAGTCCATCGCATCTTCCAGCCCCACAAGGTCAATCTGGCATTGACATTGCCAAATACTATGAACTTATCGCTTGCTAGTGTAGACTTAAGCCTCCGTCCCACTTTCACGACCTAATTGGCGACCTCTCCCGAGTTTGTCCTTGACTCATACTTGCAGCATGGTTGCCACGAGGTTGTTGGAGGTCTTTGTAACTCTTCCTCATGCTCGTGAGTGGTCTCCGCGTACTCGTGGCCTCATGTAGGTCGCGACGTTTTTTCCAGCCTGATAAAAAATGTCCATGAGTAAAAAAAAGGACGGCATGGAAAAAATTGACACTTGCTACTCATAGGTAGGTCGTAGGTAGGTCGTAGTAGGTCGTGATGGTAGCCGTAGGTAGTCGTAGACAGTCGTAGACAGTCGTAGGTCGGTAACTGGCCCGAGAAAAAAATGCAAACATGACATCAGTTTATCATGTGCTCATTTTCCACTCGTAGCTAGTCGTAGTTGGTCTTAGGTGTGGAAGACTGAGGTCGAGGGGGGTCGTAGGAGGTCGTAGGCATAATCGTAGGAGGTCGTAGACATAATCGTAGGAGGTCGTAGACATAGTCGTAGGAGGTCGTAGACATAGTCGTAGGAGGTCGTAGACATAGTCGTAGGAGGTCTTTTACTTCAGCGAGTCAACACGACCTTGACATTTTTTCAACTCGTCTAGGGTCTTCTAAACTCGTGGATTAGGTCGTCCAAGTGGGACAGGCCCTTTAACATAGAAACATAGAAACATAGAAAATAGGTGCAGGAGTAGGCCATTCGGCCCTTCGAGCCTGCACCGCCATTCAATATGATCATGGCTGATCATCCAACAAGGTAGTTGAGGTTCTCACAGTACACCTTATCCTCATTGCAGCTGGTCAAGGTGGAAGCTTAGGCACAGATGATGGTGGCATGCTGGGAGAGGTTGATAAGGAAGAGAAGTTTCATGAGGCGGTTATTGACACTGGTTGGGATCTCAGGAAGCTGCCGGAGGAGAGTGATGTGGATGGCAAAAGCAATTCGATATATTCTGTCCTCATTTTCGGGATTGCCCTTTCAGAAAAATGTGTATCCTCCCATAGGTTCACAGATTGATCTTCAATGAATCGTATCACATGCTGTGCTAGTTTCCCAGCACGGAGAACTGTTCTTCTCTGGGGCCACACTGTGTCCTTTTTGTGCAGAAGTGCACACATTCCATCCATGAAGAATGAGCTTTTGATGTCTTTGTTTTCAACTGCAGTCTGCTGACATCTAGTCATTGTTAGGGCAGGACCCCTTTTCAAGTCCGCTCCCTTATTAGGGTAGGCAGTGATATCCCAAGAAAGGGCTGCTCAGTTGCTTGGGATGATGTCAAACCTCTTGGTTTAGTTTAGTTTAGAAATAAAGCACGGAAACAAGCCTTTCATATCAACAAGTCCACGCTGATCAGTGACCCCTATACACATAGACGGAATGGGTGACGTTTCGCATCGAGACCCTTCTTCAGACTACACACGAGGAACAATTTACATTTATACGAAGCCAATTAGCCTACAAACCTGCAGCACATCTTTGAAGTGTGAGAGGATACTGGAGCATCCAGAGAATACCCTCGCAGGTCACAGGGAGTACGTGCAAACTCCGTACAGAGAAGCACCCATAGTCAGGATCTCACCCGGGTCTCTTGTGCTGTAAGGCAGCAACTCCACCGCTGTGCCACCGTGCCCTCCTGGATTGAGGAAAGGGCAGCTGCTGGTCTTCAGACTGCCTGCGTGCAGGTTCAGAGCTACGACTCACAGTAGTAACCACTGTGGGCCTTAAGGGCCTGTCCCATTTGGCCATCATTTGCGCGTCACGCAGATGGCGCGCAAAGATTTTGTACGTCGCAAAATCCTGCGACGCCGCGTACGGCCGCGCGTCACTGCCTATGCCATCGCGCACCATGCGCGCATCACGTGCGTGTCACGACGAACGCATCATGCGTCGTGACGCGTAAAAGATGTCGCGTAAATTACATGCAAATGACAGCCAAGTGGGACAGGCCCTTTACCCCATTACCACAGGATTTGAGAATATTGGAGAGAAAAGACTTGTGAATGTAAATTTGAAGTAAAGAGATTAAGGCGGGGAAACTGTTGCCATGGAGGAACCCCACCCTCTTAGTCGCTAAGTCCTGGGGCATTACAATTGGTAACATTTTTTGGCACCAGTGGATGGCCAGGTCTTCTTCCATGCACTGATTTGCATAGTGCAGTTTGACCATCTTCCTGGCCTTTTAATGACCCGATTAATTTCCCCTGCCCAGTCCACAGGAACAATCTTTGGTCAATGGTCAATGGTTTCTTGATTATCACGTGTACCCAGGTAGAGTGCAGTACTTTTTTTACATACTGATCAGCATGATTATCATCATACATAAGCACAGTCCCCCGGTTAATACAGAATGTACAGAACATATGCAAGAGGTTCCATTTTGGTGCCATTTTACAGTCCCAGCTGCAGGCCACGAAGGCCCGTTGCAGCCGTCGCCTCCATTCCGGTCGGCCTGAGAACTTTTGTCACTCTCCTTGCACGGCCCTCTCAGCCCTTGTACCCCGTGGGAAACATCCTGCAGCCGACCTGGAGAGCATGGATGCTAAGACCCCCGGTTCATCTCACCGGCCCTTTGTCCAGTATCCGTTACCGTTGCCGACTCCCTCCACCTCCATTCCAGTTCCTGGTCCTCGGGACGAGCGAAGGCCAGGCTCAGCATCTTTCCCAGCCAGGCAGGTTCCCGGTTCCAGGGTGAGCAAGCCAGACCTGCTGTTGGGATATGGCCACGGGTCATTCCTCTTACTGGCCCTACAATCTCATCTGTCTGTTGCCGACTCTCTCTACCTTTATTAATAGTAGGCTAGATTATTGTAACGGTCTCCTTGCAGGTCTTCCAAAAAAAACTGTCAGGCAGCTACAGCTTGTTCAGAACGCTGTTGCTAGAGTTCTAACAAAGACCAAAAAATTTGAACACATTACACCAATTCTTAAATCCTTACATTGGCTCCCTGTATGTCAGAGAATTGATTTTAAAATCCTGCTGCTCACCTATAAATCACTACATGGTTTAGGGCCAAAGTATATCACTGACATGCTTCCACTATATAAGCCTTCTAGACCGCTAAGATCTTCTGAAACCAATCTGCTAGTGATTCCCAGAGTAAATACAAAACATGGGAAAGCAGGATTTAGTTACTATGCAACAAATAGCTGGAATAAACTTCCTGAAGATTTAAGACTTGCCTCAACTTTGACCACTTTTAAAACAAGACTGAAAACTTTTATGTTTACTTTAGCTTTCAGCTAAATCTTAACTACATTGCACTTTTAACTTTTGAACTTTTTATAATGCATTTTTAATTTTGCTTTTCTTTTCTTTTAGTTCTTCTATTTTATTTCATTTTATTATTTCATTTATTGTATGACATGTTTTTATGTGAAGCACTTTGAGTCTGCCTTGTGTATGAAATGTGCTATATAAATAAAGTTGCCTTGCCTTGCCTTGCCTACCGTCTGATTCCAGCCTACAAGGCGAGCAGGCGGGCCTCAGAACCACTCCAAATGGCTCCTCCGGTTCCATGGCAGGCGAGCCAGGCCTGCTGCCTATCTGGGTTTAGCAGCAGTGAGCGTCCCAACTGGAGCTTCTGTCGCGCGGCCCACCAGGAGTTTATTAGGGTCATCGGGTCCCTCTCTTTCCGAGGCTTTAAAATCCATCAGCAGCCCTCACCTGGTTTAGCCAGCCCGTCACAGCCATAGCTCAGGGTGCAGCTACTGTCACATGTAATAACTCACATAGTGCTGGAGTAACCCCACAGTTCAGTCAGCATCGCTGGAGAACATGGATGGGTGACATTTCGGTTTGAAACCCTTCTTCGGGCATTGTAGGGTGGGAGAAGAGAGCTGGAAGAGGGGAGAGGCAAGACAAAGCATGGCATGTAATAGGTGGACACAGGCAAGGGGGTTTGTGGTTGGCAGATGGTTGGAACAAAGGCAAGAGTTAAAACCAGAAGGATGAAAGAGTTGTGAATTGTGAAACTGGAGGGAGGAAAGTTGCAGGGGGATGTGGAGCAGGTAAGGGAGAAATAGGTGGGGCACAGGAGATGAGGTGAGAAAGATATGTGTGGTGGAGAAAATGAGGAGAATGTGGGAGGGGTGTTAGTTTAAAGTTACATAAAATTGGAGAATTCAATGTTCATCCCACTGGGTTGTAAGCTACACTAGCTGAATATGAGGTTCTGTTCCTCCAGTTTGCCTGTTGCCTCACTCTGGAAAAAGAGGAGGTCCAAGACAGAAAGGTCAGTATGGGAACGGGAAAGGGAATAGCAACTGGGAGGTCCAGTGGGCCTTTGTGGACATGTAAAGATGGCTACACCGGGAACACAGGATGCAGTAGATTAGCTTAGAGGAGATGCACGTGAACCTAAAGGGGCTGTCCCACTGCGGCGACCTAATCCGCGAGTTAAGAAGAGTGTCTTCGAACTTCAAGCTCGAGGACACTCGCCTTGAAAACCTCAAACTGGATCGACCATCAGCATTGAAACCGCGAGCTGGATCGACCGACCGCACGCACACACACACACACACACACACACACACACACACACACACACACACACACACACACACACACACACACACACACACACACACACACACACACACACACACACATCGCAAAAGCGGGGGCCAGGGAAAGCGGGGGAGCGCTGTCTGAAATTCAGACCCGCGATGAAGAGGAAGGAAAGACGGCTGCACAGTGTACGTCCTTTAGAGAGCGTGGAAGGGGGGAGAGAAGGGGAAAGAGGGGGAGAGAAGGGGAGCGAGGGGAGAGAAGGAGAGAGAAGGGGAGAGAAGGGGAGAGAAGGGGAGAGAAGGGGAGAGAAGGGGAGAGAAGGGGGGGAGAACGGGGGGGGGGGGGGGGGGGGGGGGGAGGAGAAGGAGTGGAGACACTTTTAAGAAGTATAATAAAGTTTAGTGGGCATTTACCTACCGGACGGTTTTCCTGAATCCTGAAAACTCCTGTGAGCCAATCAAAATGTAAGTGTTCAGCACGGACTAGAAGGGCCGAGATGGCCTGTTTCCGTGCTGTAATTGTTATATGGTTATATAAAATGCCCGGTCAGCGAAGGAGATTGCCTACGGCTGCCCTCGACTGCCTGTAAGTAAATAGCGACCCCAGTCCAATGCACTACGAGTTAAAAAGAACCATGCCAACCAAATTTTACTCGCGGAAATTTTTTTAACATGCTGAAAATGTTTCCACAACCTAGCTGAGGCCGCGAGTATGCGGGAACTTCCCTCGAGCACGAATGAGAGTTTCAGTTACCTCATAGGACCTCCTAGGACCACATGTCGACCATGCTGCGAGTTTGAGTCGAGGGCAAACTCGTCTAAACTCGCAGATTAGGTCGCCGCAGTGGGACAGCCCCTTAAAGCTTTTCACTGTACCTCGGTACACATGACAATAAACTATAACTGAATTGAACCTGGAAGGACAGCTAGGATCCCTGGATTGAGGTGAGGGAGGAGATATAGGAACAGATGTTACATGTCCTGTGGTTGCTGGGGAAAATACCGGGGGAAAAGTGGTTTGGATGGAAAGGGAAGAGTGAGCCAAGGAGTTGCGGAGGAAGTAGTCTCTGGAGAAGGTGGAAAGGGATGGAAATGGGAAGGTGTTGCTAGTGGTGGGATTATGTTGGAGGGAACGGAAATGTCAGAGGATGATATGTTGGATCTGCAGGCTGATGGGTTGAAACATGAGGATCAGGGATCCGTCTGGGAGGAAGAGGAGCAAGGGCAGGATTTTGGGACACAAAAGAGACACGGGTGACGGATCTATCCATGACAGGATGTTTATTAAAGAAAGAGATTTTGGATAACCAGGCATGGAAAATCTCATTTTGGGAGCATATGCAACAGAGACAGAGAATTGAGAGTAGGGAATAGCACCTTCACAAGGGACAATGTGGGAGGAAGTGTGGTCCAGATAACTGTCGGTCAGTAGGCTTGTAGTGGATGTCAGCCGATAGTTTGTCCCCAGTGATGGAGAGAGAGAGATCAAGAAATGGGCAGTGAGGTGTCTGAGATAGCTCCGGTTAATTTGAGTGCTGGGTGGAAGTTAGTGGTGAAGTTAATGAAATCCACGAATTCTGCACCACTTCTAACTTCATCTCCTGCGTCTTGTGTTCCTGATGTGACCTCCTGTACATCGATGAGACGAAGCATAGACTCAGCGAGCGATAGAGGAACAGATATACAGCAGATTATGATAGTTGTAAAAGCAATAGGGTTATCATAGTGGGTGACTGTAACTTTCCCAATGTTGACTGGGACGTCCTTTGTGCAAAAGAGCAGAATTTGTTAGATATATCCAATGGAGTTTCATGAGGAGAGACCCTACTGGATCCTATATTGAGAATAAATCTGGCCAGGTGACTGGTGTTTCAGTGAAAGAGCATTTTGGGATTACAACTCCTTAAGTTTTAAGGTAGTCATGAATAAAGATAAGTCAATAGACAATAGACTATAGACAATAGACAATAGGTGCAGGAGTAGGCCATTCGGCCGTTCGAGCCAGCACCGCCATTCAATGTGATCATGGCTGATCATCCCAATCCGTACCCCGTTCCTGCCTTCTCCCCTGACTCTATCTTTAACAGCCCTTTCTAGCTCTCTCCTGAAAGTATCCAGAGAACCGGCCTCCACCGCCATCTGAGGCAGAGAGTTCTACAGACTCACAACTGTGTGAAAAAGTGTTTCCTCATTTCAGTTCTAAATGGCTTACCCCTTATTCTTAAACTGTGGCCCCTGGTTCTGGACTCCGCCAACATCGGGAACATGTTTTCTGCCTCTAGCGTGCCCAAGCCCTTAATAATCTTATATTTTTCAATAAGATATCCTCTCATCCTTCTAAACTCCAGAGTGTACAAGCCCAGCTGCTCCATTCTCTCAACATATGACAGTCCCGCCATCCTGGGAATTAACGTTGTAAACCTACGCTGCACTCCCTCAATAGCAAGAATGTCCTTCCTCAAATTAGGGGACCACAACTGCACACAATACTCCAGGTGTGGTCTCACTAGGGCCCTGTACAACTGCAGAACGACCTCTTTGCTCCTATACTCAACTCCTCTTGTTATGAAGGCCAACATGCTATTTGCTTTCTTCACTGCCTGCTGTACCCACATGCTTACTTTCATTGACTGATGAACAAGGACCCCCAGATCCCGTTGTACTTCCCCTTTTCTCAACTTGACACCATTTATATAATAATCTGCCTTCCTGTTTTTGCTACCAAAGTGGATAACCTCACATTTATCCAATTTAAACTGCATCTGCTATGCATCTGCCCACTCACCCAATTTGTTCAAGTCACCCTGCATTCTCATAGCATCTTCCTCACAGTTCACACTGTCACCCAGCTTTGTGTCATCTGCAAATTTGCTAATGTTACTTTGAATCCCTTCATCTAAATCATTGATGATTATTGTAAATAGCTGCGGTCCCAGCACCGAGCCTTGCGGTATCCCACTAGTCACTGCCTGCCATTCTGAAAGTGACCCGTTAATCCCTACTCTTTGTTTCCTGTCTGCCAACCAATTTTCTATCCATGTCAGCACTTGACCCCCAATGCCCACTAATCACCTATGTCGGACCTTAATGCTTTTTGAAAGTCCAGGTATACTACATCCACTGGCTCTCCCTTGTCCATTTTCCTAGTTACATCCTCAAAAAAATCCAGAAGATTAGTCAAGCATGATTTCCCCTTCATAAATCCAAGCTGACTCGGACCGATCCTGTTACTGCTATCCAAATGTGGCACTATTTCATCTTTTATAATTGACTCCAGCATCTTTCCCATCCTTATTCATGTCAGGCTAACTGGTCTATAATTCCCTGTTTTCTCTCTCCCGCCCTTCTTAAAATGTGGGATAACATTAGCTACCCTCCAATCCACAGGAACTGATACTGAATCTAAAGAACATTGGAAAATTATTAGCAATGCGTCCACAATTTCTAGAGCCACTTCCTTAAGTACCCTGGGATGTAGAACATCAGGCCCTGTGGGATTTATCAGCCTTCAGTCCCATCAGTCTACCCAACACCATTTCCTGCCTAATGTGGATTTTCTTCAGTTCCTCCGTCACCCCAGATCCTCTGGCCACTAGTACATCAGGAAGCTATTTGTGTCTTCCTTCGTGAAGACGGATCCAAAGTACCTGTTCAACTCCTCTGCCATTTCTTTGTTCCCCATAATAAATTCACCTTTTTCCGTCTTCAAGGGTCCAACTTTGGCCTTATCTAATTTTTTCCTCTTCACACACCTAAAGAAGCTTTTACTATCCTCCTTTATATGAACCTTGGGGGAAGGTACTAAATGGGACAAAGTAGATTGGAGGCAGGTGACTAGTGGGGTGCCTCAGGGATCGGTGTTGGGTCCTTTGTTGTTTGTCATGTACATCAATGATCTGGATGAAGGTGTGGTAAATTGGATTAGTAAGTATGCAGATGATACCAAGATAGGGGGTGTTGTGGATAATGAAGAGGATTTCCAAAGTCTACAGAGTGATTTAGGCCATTTGGAAGAATGGGCTGAAAGATGGCAGATGGAGTTTAATGCTGATAAATGTGAGGTGCTACACCTTGGCAGGACAAATCAAAATAGGACGTACATGGTAAATGGTAGGGAATTGAAGAATACAGTTGAACAGAGGGATCTGGGAATAACTGTGCACAGTTCCCTGAAGGTGGAATCTCATATAGATAGGGTGGTAAAGAAAGCTTTTGGTATGCTAGCCTTTATAAATCAGAGCATTGAGTATAGAAGCTGGGATGTAATGTTAAAATTGTACAAGGCATTGGTGAGACCAAATCTGGAGTATGGTGTACAATTTTGGTCGCCCAATTATAGGAAGGGTGTCAACAAAATAGAGAGAGTACAGAGGAGATTTACTAGAATGTTGCCTGGGTTTCAACAACTAAGTTACAGAGAAAGGTTGAATAAGTTAGGTCTTTATTCTCTGGAGCGCAGAAGGTTAAGGGGGGACTTGATAGAGGTCTTTAAAATGATGAGAGGGATAGACAGAGTTGATGTGGATCAGCTTTTCCCTTTGAGAATAGGGAAGATTCAAACAAGAGGACATGACTTCAGAATTAAGGGACAGAAGTTTAGGGGTAACATGAGGGGGAACATCTTTACTCAGAGAGTGGTAGCGGTGTGGAATGAGCTTACAGTGGAAGTGGTGGAGGCAGGTTCGTTGGTATCATTTAAAAATAAATAGGATAGGCATATGGATGAGAAGGGAATGGAGGGTTATGGTATGAGTGCAGGCAGGTGGGACTAAGGGAAAAAAGTTGTTCGGCACGGACTTGTAGGGCCGAGATGGCCTGTTTCCGTGCTGTAATTGTTATATGGTTATATGGTTATAGATGGCAAAGCTGGAGATAGGGAATGTAAATAGGGAACAGCTGTTAATGGGCAAGTCCGCATCAAACTTGAAGGAGTTATTTAAAGACCAGCTGCCCAGAGTTCAGGACTTGCATGTTCCAGTAAGAAGGAGGAATAAAGATGACAAGGTAAGGGAATCTTGAATGGTTTAGGTTTAGTTTGATTATTATGGTATATACCAAGGTACCTGTAAAATGAAAAGCTTTGTTTTGCATGGTATCCCATTAAGTCAGTTAATACTATACACAAACACAATCTGAAGAAGGGTCTCGACCTGAAACACCACCCATTCCTTCTGTCCAGAGATGCTGCCTGTCCGACTGAGTTATTCCAGCATTCTGTGTCTACAATCAAGCCAAACTCAAACAACATAGGTAGAGCAAAGGGGAAAATCAAAGAGGTTTTAAATTTGGTCAAAAAGGAAATAAAAGCATAAAGATGAAATCAAGCAGGTTTTTTGAAAAATATAAAACCAATAGGAAAGAACTGGAAATAGAATAATCAAAAGGGGTCAGGAAATATCATTGAAATTCAGATTAAAGGAAATCCCAAGTCTTTTCGTATGTACATTAAAAACAGGAGGGAAACTAAGGAGAAGGTACGATCACTCAGGAATAAAGGAGTGAATTTATGCTTGGAGTCAGGGGATGTAGGCAAAGTATAAATGAATACATAGCATTTGTAATTCGCAAGGCCAAAGACAAGTGCTTTGAGAGGTTGATCATGGAGCAAATCAACTCCTACCTCGACAAAAACCTGGACCCACAACAGTTCGCCTACCGCCACAACAGATCAATGGTGGATTCGATCTCGCTGGCCCTCCATTCCGCTCTGGACCACTTGGACAACAAAAACTCATATGTCAGGCTGTTATTCATCGATTACAGCTCGGCATTTAACACAATCATCCCCTCCAAGCTGGTTACCAAACTCGCAGAACTGGGTCTCTGCGCATCCCTCTGCAATTGGATCCTCGACTTCCTCATTCACAGACCACAGTCTGTTCGTATAGGTGGAAATGTGTCAGCCTCGATAACAATCAGCACGGGAGCACCTCAAGGCTGCGTGCTCAGCCCTCTGCTGTACTCACTCTATACTCATGACTGCGTAGCCAGTCACAGTGCGAACTCCATCATCAAGTTCGCTGACGACACCACTGTTGTGGGGCATATCACTGATGGGGATGAGTCAGAGTATAGAAGAGAGATCGAGCAACTGTCCATATGGTGCCAGCGCAATAACCTGGCCCTCAACATCAGCAAAACCAAGGAACTGATTGTGGACTTTGGAAGGAGTAGGAGGGGGACCCACAGCCCCATTTATATCAACGGATCGATGGTTGAAAGGGTCAAGAGCTTCAAATTCCTGGGCGTGCACATCTCTGAAGATCTTTCCTGGTCCGAGAACACGAATGCAATTATCAAGAAAGCTCATCAGCGCCTCTACTTCCTGAGAAGACTAAGGAGAGTCGGTTTGTCAAGGAGGACTCTCTCTATCTTCTACAGGTGCACAGTACAGAGAATGCTGACCGGTTGCATCATGGCTTGGTTCAGCAATTTGAGCGCCCTGGAGAGGAAAAGACCACAAAAAGTAGTAAACACTGCCCAGTCCATCATCGGCTCTGACCTTCCTTCCATCGAGGGGATTTATCGCAGTCGCTGCCTCAAAAAGGCTGGCAGTATCATCAAAGACACACACCATCCTGGCCACACACTCATCTCCCTGCTACCTTCAGGTAGAAGGTACAGGAGCCTGAAGACTGCAACAACTAGGTTCAGGAATAGCTACTTCCCCACAGCCATCAGGCTATTAAACATGGCTCAGAAAAACTCTGATTATTAATAACCCTTTATCTGTTATTTGCACTTTATCTGTTTATTTATTCATGTGTGTATATATTTATATTATGGTATATGGACACACTTATCTGTTTTGTAGTAAATGCCTACTATGTTCTGTGTGCTGAAGCAAAGCAAGAATTTCATTGTCCTATACAGGGACACATGACAATAAAACTCACTTGAACTTGATCACTTGAACTTGAACTTGACGTAGGTTAGTGAGATTATTGCGAGTCATCATTACAGAAAAATTATGTTGACAGTAACTTCAACATTGTTGTGCAAAAAATTAGAGATGAAGTTGCATGCAACAAAATATGGATCTCAATAGACGAGACAACCGATGCTGTGGGGAGATATGTTGCCAATGTGGTCATCGGTACACTGGAGGCAGGTCAACCATCAAACCTTCCGATGTCAACCAATCATATTTGTTGACATCGGAAGTATTGGAGAAGTCAAACAGCTCAACTATTGCTCAGTTGTTTACCTCTTCACTTTCTGTACTTTGGTCAGAAGGTATAAAACACAAGAATATTCTTCTGTTTGTAACTGATGCAGCTCCGTACATGAAAAAAGCTGCTTGTGCTCTTAAAGTTTTGTTCCCCAAAATGTTGCAAGGACTTCATATAATTGCCAAGCACTCACGTAGCTTGTTTCAAAATGTCCAAATGTCGATCGCCTAGTTTCCAATGTCAAGAAAATGTTCCTCAAAGCAGTTGTGCAGTTGTTCAAGGAAACGGTACCCGAGATTCCGCTACCTCTGCAGCCCATTTTGACTAAGTGGTTCAAAGTACATGGTTCTCTGCTGTACTCTACTATACTGCAAATTTTGAAAAGATAAAATAAATTGTCAACTGTTTTGAAGAAGGAGAATCTGCTGCAGACAGGATTGTCAGTGAATTCATGCAGAAAAAGTCCCTACACCGTGATCGTGTGTTTATTGCTTCCAATTTTGCAAACTTCCCACAAGCTATCAATTCCCTTGAGAAACGTGGCGAAACATTAGTGAATAACTTAGTCAACAAAGTAGTTGACGATATTCGTAAAATTCCTTGCGATGTAGGTAAATACATACAAAAAAAATGTGAAAGAGTGATTTTAGCTAACAAAGATCTTGAAGAAATACAAAACATAGCTAAAGTTCTCAAAGGTAGTATTAATGCAAAATATATCAACATGAATATAGAGTCTGTAGCTTGTTTCAGGTATGCACCAATGACCTCAGCTGAGGTAGAAAGAAGTTTTTCTTTTTTTTAAATATATTTTATTAGAAGCAATTGTACAGGGATAAGGCAATCAACATAACAGTTATACAATTATTGTACAGCTTCATTTTTAACATTGAAACCTTTTTTTTTTTTTAAAAAGAGAGAAAAAGGAGAGAATGAAGAAAAAGAAGTAAAATAAAAGAAAGCAAGAAAAAGACCCCTAAACTACCAAAGAAGTGCAAGAGGAAAGTAGTTTTTCACAACTGAAGCATATTCTGTCTGACAGACGGCATAGTTTAACAACAGGTAATTTGAAAAAAATGCTAGTAATTATGTGCAACCAGACAACTTTGGTCATTTAATGTAGTATACCTTTATATTATCATTTTAAACTATATTTTTGTGGTGGCAATACATACCTTGTTATGCCTTTTTTGTCAGTAAATGCCTTTTCGTGCCTTTTTTGTAATTTTATAATGCCTTTTTTCCTGCCTATTTCTGTTTTTTAGTGCCAAAACATCCTGGCTCTACTAATATGCTAGGCATTTGAGAGCAAGGAGGAGGTGTTGTTGGGTCTCTGGAAAAGCATTAAGGTAGGTAAGCCCCCAAGGCCTGATGGCCAAGTTATTGAGAGAGGCAAGTGAAGGGATTGCGGGGGCATAGAGGAAGATCTTTGTATTATCTCTAGCCTCAGGTCCTGGAGGACTGGAGAGTAGTTCTTCCTTTGTTATTCCTTTGTTTCAGACAGACACTTTGAAGGAAATTACCCGAAATTTGGGAATTTCTAGTTGTCTTTCAGTAATTTTAGGGAAATTAAATAATTTCGGGAAAATTCGGCATCTGGCCTGTGAAGGGGTGTAATGGTAATACCCACAGCACTGCTGGTTTGGCGCTCAAAGGTTTAAACAGAGCGCTGTCAGTTTAACGCATGGGAATTTAAACAAAGAGCTGTCGGCTGCAGCGCTATGGGTTCAAAATATAGCGCTACCGCCTGGAGTGCTATGGGCTTTAAACATAGCGCTATGGGTTTTAAACATAGTGCTTTGGCCACAGCGCTATGACTCACAGTCTGTTCGGGAAAATTCTCGTAGAGAGTCACAAATATAAATGGTAGAACTTCGAAGAGTGTTGTAGACATATATCTGGGAGTGCACTGAAATGCAGGATGTGGGCGGGAGGGGGGAACAGGGATGTGGGAGGAGGGTGTGCGGGGGAGGGTGTGTGTGGGGGGGGGGGTGTGTGGGCGGGGGTGTGTGTGTGTGTGTGTGTGTGTGTGTGTGTGTGTGTGTGTGTGTGTGTGCAGGGGGTGTGTGAGCGGGGGAGGGGTGTGTGGGGGCGGAGGGGTTGTGAGGGCACAGGGGGGTTGTGGGAGTGGGGGGGAGGGGTGTGTGAGGCCGGGGGTGTGGGTGGGGAGGCTGTGGGGGTGCAGGGGGGTTGTGGGGGCTGGGGGAGTTGTGGGGGCGGGGGAGTTGTGGGGGTTATGGGGGCGGGGTGGGCTGGGGGTGTGTGGGGGTGGGGGGAGGGGTGTGGGGGCAGGGCGGGAGGGGATGGGGAGAGGAGGTTGTGGGGGAGGGGGGTTGTGGGGGTGAGGGTTTGTGGGTGGCGGGCTGTGTGGGCGTCGGGCGTGTGGGTGGCGGGGTGTGTAGGGGGGTGGTGTGGGCGGAGGTCTGTGCGGTGGGGTAGGTGTGTGGGGTGAAGGGTGGGTGTGGGGGCAGGGGTTGTGGGGGTGGGGGGGTTGTGAGGGCGGGGGGTTACTGGGGGAGGGGAGTTGTGGGGGAAGAGGGGTTTTGGGGAAGGGGGGCTGTGGGGGATGCAGGGTGTGGGCGGCAGAGTGTGTGGACAGCAGGGTGTGTGGGGGGTGGTGTGTAGGGGGGGTGTGTGTGGGACGGGTGGGTGTGCGTCAGGGCATAGGTTTGTGGGGGAGGGGGGTTGTGGGGTGGGGATTGTGGGGCGGGGTGTGTGGGGGGTATGTGGGGGGGGGTGTATGGGGGGGTGTGGGGGGGAGAGGAGCCAGCGAGTGGGAGCAGAGGGGTAGCGGCTGGAATTGGCGGTGCGATAGGGACTCACAGCGGGCGCTGGTCGCTGGTCGTCCTCCTCCGCCGGGATCAGAGTCTACGCTTTCCTTTTGGCGACATCTCCGACTCCGGGCTGGGCTGGGCTGGGCCGGGCTGGGCTGAGCTGGGTCTTCAACTCTGGGCTGGGTCTCCGACTCTGGGCTTGGCCGGGTCTTCCACGTTGGGCTGGGCTGGGTCGGGTCTCTGGCACTAGGCTGCAGATTGGGGCTGCGCTGCTGGTTGGGGATGGGCTGCTGCTTGGGGCTGGGCTGCTCGGGGTTGGGCTGCTTGGGGCTGTGCTGCTCCGGGCTGGACTGCTCGGGGCGGGGCTGCTGCTTGGGGCTGGGCTGCTTCGGGTCCCTCCAAAAGACTGTTTGGAAACCTCCGCCGGCCACCCTCAGTTCAACTAAAGATGCGATGGCACAGGAAGGGGCGTGACAGGGAAGAGACAAATCCACGCTGCGTTCGAAGGCAGGAGAAGAGATCAATCTGTTTTTTAAGATTTTTAAACCTCACTAACATTTAGGACATTCAACCAATCGTAACGAAACTTGGTGCAATCGCAGCATAGGAGAGCGGTGAGTGAACTGCCGAAGAATCGTAGCGCTATCGCGAACTGTTTTTGCGCAAATAGAATGACCGCCAAACCGGAAGATCAGCCATGATCACAATGAATGGCGGTGCTGGCTCGAAGGGCCGAATGGCCTCCTCCTGCACCTATTTCCTTTGTTTCTATGTTTCTAAGTGCCTACAATTACAACTTTCAGAAGACACGTGGCCAGATATAAGGACTGGAATGGTTTAGAGGGATAGGGACCACATGCGGGCAAGTGGGACTTACCCAGAATGCCAACATGAACAAGGTGTGCTAAATGGTCTATTTCCATACAGTGTACCTCCATGACTCTAATTGATTTAAGAATAGGTTTTATCTGATCCATCTGAATTATGTGTGTCACTAGCACAGCAAATAGAGAAACGTTAATGAGTGTAACAAGTGGACACTTGAAAGTATATTAATAAGGCTTCTTAGATGATATTATTAAGAAATATTTTACTGTGTACATCATACAACTCACCTGGAGAAATAGAATACTTAGCCTTACTCAGCGGGACAGGCAGCATCTCTGGGAAGGAATGTGTGAAGTTTCGGGTCAAGACCCTTCTACAGACTGGTTACGGATAAGGAAAACGAGAGATATAGACAGTGATGTGGAGAGATATGGAAAAAGGTAACAATGATAAAGGAAACAGGAAACTGTTTGTAGGGTCAAAATTAGAAGCTAGTGCGACTTGGGTGGGGGAGGGTTAGAGAGACAGGGAATGTCAGAGCTACCTGAAGTGAGAGAAATCAATATTTATGCCACTGGGCAGTAAGCTGCCAAAGCGAAATATGAGATGCTGTTCCTCCAATTTACGTTTAGCCTCACTCTAACAATGGAGGAGACAGAAAGGTCTGTGGAGGAATGGGAAGTAGAATTAAAGTGTCCAGCAACCGGTAGATCAGGTAGGTTCAGGCAGGCTGAGTGAAGGTGGTCTGCAAAACGATCATCCAGTCTGCACTTGGTCTCGCCGATGTATAAGAGTCCACATTTTGAACAACAGATACAGTTGATGAGGTTGGAAGAGGTGCAAGTGAACCTCTGCCTAACCTGAAAGGATCGTCGGGATCCCTGGGCAAATTGAAGGAGGAGGTATATTGACAGGTGTTGCATCTTCTGCTTTTGCACGGGAAGGTACCAGGGGAGGGGGTGGTTTGGGTGGGAAGGGATGAGTTAACCAGGGAGTTGCGGAGGGAACGGTCTCTGCGGGAGGCGGAAAAGGGTGGAGATGGGAAAGTGCGACTAGTTGGAAGTGGCAGAAATTTCGGAGGATTATGTGTTGTATGCGATGGCTGTTGGGGTGGAAGGTAAGGACTAGGGGGACTGTCTCTGTTGCGACTAGGGGAAGGGGGAGCAACAGCAGAGAATTGGGAATAGGGGATGGAGTATTTGCAGCAAGCAGGGTGGGAAGATGTGTAGTCGAGATAGTTGTGGGTCAATGGGTCATTTATCATTGTTACTTTTTGTATATCTTTCATTGATTATTCTTCATCTCTCTACATCGTCTATATCTCTTGTTTCCCTTACCCCTAACCAGTCTGAAGGAGGGTCTCGACCCGAAACATCACCCATTCCTTCTCTCCAGAGATGCCGCCCGTCCCACTGAGTTACTCCAGCTTTTTGTGTCTATCTTTGGTTTAAACCAGCATCCGTAGTTCCTTCTTACACACTTAGTCTTACTCCCGTATGCTTTCTCTATAACCTGCAATCTTTGGAAGTTACTGTTGAATCTGTTTCCATTTCCTTTCTAACAGATTATTCCAATTCTTAACAGCTCTCTGTAGCCAGAATTACTGGGTCTTTATTCCATCTGAATACCGTGTTGTTTTTTAATACCATTAATGAATGATCCCTTCATCTTCTCGTGCCTAAGGAGAACACCCCAATCGCACATAGCTACAGATTCCTGTGCTCCATTTGATTCAAGAAAATCACCTCAATGTTTCCAAGGCTTTGACATCACTCTTAATAGTGATGTCAAGTTTCATTGTATCTACAATCTTTGAAAGTTCAGCGTACTTGGGTGTCATGATACACCAGTCATTGAAAGTAGGCATGCAGGTGCAGCAGGCAGTGAAGAAAGTGAATGGTATGTTAGCATTCATAGCAAAAGGATTTGAGTATAGGAGCAGGGAGGTTCTACTGCAGTTGTACAGGGTCTTGGTGAGACCTCACCTGGAGTATTGTGTACAGCTTTGGTCTCCTAATCTGAGAAAAGACATTCTTGCCATAGAGGGAGTACAGAGAAGGTTCACCAGGCTGATTCCTGGGATGGCAGGACTTTCATATGACGAAAGACTGGATAGGCTCGGCTTGTACTCGCTAGAATTTAGAAGATTGAGGGGCGATCTTATAGAAACTTACAAAATTCTTAATGGGTTGGACAGGCTAGATGCAGGAAGATTGTTCCAGATGTTGGGGAAGTCCAGAACAAGGGGTCACAGTTTAAGGATAAGGGGGAAATCTTTTAGGACCGAGATGAGAAAAACATTTTCACACAGAGAGTGGTGAATCTCTGGAATTCTCTGCCACATAAGGTAGTTGAGGCCAGTTCATTGGCTATATTTAAGAGGGAGTTAGATGTGGCCCTTGTGGCTAAATGGATCAGGGGGTATGGAGAGAAGGCAGGTACAGGATACTGAGTTGGATGATCAGCTATGATCATATTGAATGGTGGTGAAGGCTCGAAGGGCCGCATGGCCTACTCCTGCACCTATTTTCTATGTTTCTATGTTTCTATGTACATAACTAATTTAAGTCAAGTTTTAATACTCAGTGATGGGGTAGAGTGATGGAAGTACTGCGTTGGTGGTGATAACATCACCATCTGCCTTCCTTTACAGTAAAAGACAATTGTTTGCGGCTACACTTGTTTTCTGTCCTTTACCTATTTCATATTCACACTGGCACTGTCCCTTTGTTCCCTTGGGTTTGAATTTGGCTAACATAATGTGGGCCTCTTCAAACAATTTTGATCTAATAGTTCATCTCTGTTATCATTAACTTATTAAAAAATTCAATCAAGTTTGTCAGATATAATTTACTTTTACCAAGCACCTGCTGTCTGACACTTTTTAATCTATGTTTTTCAAAGCAATTCTTTATTTTGCCTTGAGGTATTGAAATGAAAGTTTGCCCTTATTGGGCTGACTGGCTTTAGTCACCAGTTTTATCCCTCACTCATTTTAATTTGTGGTGAAATTTGCGTAGGATAAGATAATTGCATTGTGGTTTACATTGAGAAAAAAACATTTAGATTGCCAGAAGATACCAACTGAATGATCACAAAAGTAGCAAATATAATTCAATCTGGAGAATTGTAAGTAATGTATTTGGGGAGAAGAAACAAAGCAAGGGAATATAGAATGAATGCTAAGGAATGTTGCGGAATAAAGGAATCTCGTAGTCTGTTAATACAGACAGTGAAACAAGCAGTTTAATATAGAACATAGAATAGTGCAGCATAGGAATATGTCTCTTGACCCACTATGACTATACATAACATTATGCTAATCTAATAATCCCATCTGCCTGTACATGGTTCGTCCATTTCCCTCTACCGCTGTTCCACTGCATTGGCGCTATGGTGGTGCAGCGGTAGAGTTGAGTGCCTTACAGCGTTAGAGTCCCAGGTTCAATCCTGATTCCGAGTGCTATCTGTATGGGGCTTTCCCTATGGCACGTTCTCCCTATGGCCGCGTGGGTTTTCGCCAAGTGCTACGGTTCCTCCCACAAAAGTGTGCGTTTGTAGGTAAATTGGTATCTGTAATTGCCCCAGTGTATAGAATAGTGTATGGGTAATCACTGACTAGAGCGGACTGTGGGCGAAAGGGCCTGTGGCCCCTTGTAATTCTCAACTAAACTAAATTGAATTAGGAAGTATCTGCAGATGCTGGTTTAGACCGAAGACAGACACAAAAAGCTGGAGTAACTCAGCGGGTCAGACAACATCTCTGGAGAGAAGGAATTGGTGTCGCGACGATACAAAGTCTTAGTGAAAACTTGAAATCGTATCACAAAAAAATAACTTTTCCCTTTTAGTGAATCGAAGAATGAAGTTTGTGGCCTTACTCCTGAATCAATGTTCGCGTTCAAGTCAAAGTTTTCTGATATCTACCATGAATAAAATGGATGTCTTCATAACCGAGAGATTCTTCTGCCATGCCAGTTCAATAGAATAGAATAGACAATAGGTGCAGCAGTAGGCCATTCGGCCCTTCGAGCCAGCACCGCCATTCAATGTGATTATGGCTGATCATCCCCAATCAGTACCCCATTCCTGCCTTCTCCCCATATCCCCTGACTTCACCATCTTTAAGAGCCCTATCTAGCCCTCTCTTGAAAGCATCCAGAGGCAGCTCGTTATTAGATACAACAATGATCTGCCTTGCTATACTCTCATCTTTTAATAATCTATGTCAGACCGTCAAGGATATCTCAATTTGTTTCCCCGAAATGGAGTCTGACACACTACTGAAGAAAGGAGAGGGCAGTGGTCCAATTGACATCCCTGTATGGACACAGATCACCATCTCACTTCAGCCTCCCGCGCAACTTACCTTTATTGGCCTTGAACATTACCGTACAAAATGATTCAGAATATTGAACGTTTGTCGGGTTGAGACTCCTGGAAGTAGCCCCATTTATTTTGGGGGGGAAATCCCTGGAGAAAAGCGCATCATGGATTCCCTAGTTTATTAACGACTGGAGGGAGTATTGTTTTATTTCCACATCTGGTCGTTCCAAAGGCCAAGCAGCCACTGGCAACCCCCAGCGCCAAACCACGCTTCACGTCCGACTGATCCTTGTGCGCTTTCAGTAATATACAGCTTGCTTAGCTTCAGTCCTCGTCCTCCTCAAACCCCTCCCCTCAATCATTTCGATATTTTGGGGGAAGGGGGCTTCACAAAGTAAGACCACGTGAAATATTGAGTGGCATAGATATCCATAACTTGAATACCACTCAAATCAGGACCGTTTCCGAAGAAAGAAACGTTGTAGAATGCGTCTACTTTTCTCCACGACTGTCCAGATAGAAACATAGAAACATAGAAAATGGGTGCAGGAGGAGGCGATTCGGCCCTTCGAGCCAGCACCGCCATTCATTGTTATCAAGTCATACCATTCACTTCACTCTCTCTTTCGCCCAGATGTTCCGATGTGACTTGCTTTAAGAGAACTTGTTTCTTAAGAAAGAAGCAATTTCTCTTAAAGCAAATCACATCGGAACATCTGGGCGAAAGAGAGAGTGAAGTGAATGGTATGACTTGATAACAACGCTAAACGCAAGTGCATCTGTTTATTCAATGCGGAAGACAGGGGTAGAACTACAATGTTTCTCTATATTTTCAGTGACGTTGCTTGCGGGGACCTACTCATTATCCAGCTTTAATTCACGCTAATGCTGATTTCTTAGAAACGAAATAAACATTAAAGCCTTATTGCAGAAACTGTAAATGGAGGAAAGATGTTTTCTGCATATGAAATGTTTTCCCATCCATTCTTGAACAGCAAGGATTCTGGAACCAACCCCCAAAGGACCTTGGCACCGGCGTGTTTAGCGCACTCTTAAATGTCAGACGTTCCTTTGAGATTCTATTGTCATCATATTTTAATTCCAACCACGATAGACACCATCACAATGCGTGAAAAACGCGGCATTGATATAATTTTGTTTCAGCCCATTCGCAATGCTCCATCGTTTGATGTGTTAGATAAATATCTTGAACTGATAAATGATCAATGCTTCATTTTGTTCATTTTTTCTATTGTTCTGTTATGTGTCAAAACACACAGAATAAGTTTTATTTTCTAATGCATTAGCACAGCCCAAAATGCCTACGTCTCAGTGGGTATTGCCAGTGGCTACTGCAAGCTGGCAGCGCAGCAGGCTTCGAATGAGATGCGGCTCAGTGCCGAACTAGGGAGAAGGGGACGAATAAAAGAAAAACAGTTTGGACTATATTCCTCACCAAGCTGAATTGCAATAATTTATCTTGATCACGTTGAAAGAAGTTTCAGTATAAAAGTAGAGGAAATAATTAGAAGACAATGGTTTTAAATATTAACTGTATACCCTTTCTGTATTTAACACAATGATAAGGTATATTATGAGGTTAAAAACTAAAATCTTTACAATGCGTTTCTTTATTCACATACAGCTTAAATTGCCCTGTGCAGTGGGAAAATGCTCAATGAATTGCCACTCTTTAAACTGTGCAATGTAGATAATTGAATTATTAGTGGGTTACTGAAATTAAATGCATCGCCTAATTTGTTCCTTGTTAAAATTGCATTTAAATAAAATAGATGGCCGTGGCATGTTTTTGATGTATGTTGCTGTCCGTGGTTGGATGTGAAGATCCCAGAAAACTAAGAATTGTTCATATTTGCAGTTTCTAACCAAGGAGGCCTGGTAGTGATGTCTCTAGCTCTACTATTGCACAGTCTGCCTCACAATAAGGGAGAACACTGAATGAGACCACCAACTTTATGGACTAGTCTCCCTAATGTTAGTTCCAATCAGCCTCGACCTTATTTTTTACTCTGAAAATACTAAACCAAAAGAGATATCAATTTACATATAATTTAACACCATTTTAGAATTGGAGTTCCGAATACAATGCTTCAATAAAGTGTTTTCATTATTTTGCAGGTTATGTTGTTGAACGTAACAAAGTTAAATGCAAATAGAATTGCAAAATAGGGTATTGTGTACAACATGGAAATCTCTGGGATAGGATTGAAAGACTGGGATTTTATGATAAAATGAATAAGCACATAATTAAATGAAATCACACCCATCTCATGAATCGTAATTTTGGCTACCGTAAGCAGCGAGGAGTTGGAAATGTTTGTGTGCACATGACGCAAAGGCAGAGGAAAAACTGAACAGGAAGGGAGCCTAAAACCTGTGATAAATTACATGTCGTGATGCACGGTTCGGATCGGTCAGCGTGGCTATTTGATTACATCAGATGGGGAAAGCGCCAAGGTTGTGAGGTTATAATGGGAACCACCCCCCCCCCCCCCCCCCCCCCCCCCCCCCCCCCCCCCAGATTAAATGACTACTGGACTACCGATATTCAACAGCTACGGTCCAGGGCCTTATTTGTACTATTGATAAGCAAGACCCTGTCATTTAAGATATATAATTATATCGTGTGTTCTACCATTATGTTCTATCATTAATTTGGAAAGATAGAGTCATGACTTCACGGTGCAAAATTCACCAGACAGTTGCAAAGCTAACCGACGCGTACGGATAGCGATTAACGGATAAATGCATCATGGCTGTGGCAAGACATATGGTCGCTAACATACAGATTCACTGCCAGGTGGTAAATAGGTCAATGTTGGAATCTGGTGCACATTTGTAATTTGGCATTTGCCAGTACATTGAAACCGCCGTCACTCCAAGGCGCATATTTCCAATATGTAAATCCCAAACCGTCCATGTTTGCATCTGACATTGTTAATATAACCAATATCATCCAGTAATAAACAGCTCTTTACCATAAGAAACGTATAAAGTTTTCAGCAGATGTTACAAAACGTGTATTCTTTTTGTAACCTTTTTTAACAAACAAAAAAGGATTGTTTTTCCAATTAGTTGTAGATACAGCATCATGTTTAGCTGCATCGGGTGGTGCTGAAACAAGGATAGGGGGGCTTAATAAGGTGTGCGATGGGGATGCGCGTCCCCAAAAGGCTTTTCCTTTTATTTTAAGTGACTGGAGTGATCCTCATAGCCTCCTCGCTGTCAGCTCGGCTGCCCCATGGAAATGATGATAATATTTGATGTGTATGGGCTGCTGCCCGGCTCCTGTGTCCCTCAGGGCGCAAGATGCCAGCGTCTGCACCTGCCAATCAGCGGCGCTTGCCCGCTGACGTCAGCGGCAGATGGCATGGTACCA